>NW_027512542.1:0-300000 GCF_048772815.1 Callospermophilus lateralis | reverse complement strand
AACCCCAATCTCTGACTTATCTATGAACTTCCTATAATTTTTTCTTCAGGTAGAATTTACCACATCACTTTATACTTGTTGATGCCCATAGAGAGGGACTTCCTTAATATGTGAACTGGTTTTTATTCATATTGGATTTCTTGTTAACTTCATACCTTGCATATTATAGATGAATAAAATATTCTTTACTTGAGGCATGAGCAAATTCATTATGGGCAGGGTAGTTTTGCTCAACTCAGACTTTTCTAATATATACATATTAATCTGATGAATTGAGAACTCAACTCCAAGGTCTTAAAGAAGGAAAACAGGCCAACATTTTGGGGATGGTACAGACAATATGGCAATTAGAATCCCCCTGTAAGTATGAGAAGGACATATTCACAGTCAGAATTCCCCAGAAAAATGAATATAGCTGGCTGGCAAAATATGGGATGTAAAGGTTTTCTTCTAGACTATGTGCTACTGGGTCTTCATTTTCAGTTGCATTTTTAAAACTAAGATGTGGTTATGGGTGTAGTTACATGGCAGAGCACATACCATGCATATAGCCCTGGATTCAATCCCCAGCACTAATAAATAAATAAATAATAAACTAGAAGAATTAAGTTGAATTTCAAAGCACCACTTTTATAACACTCTTCTTACATATTGGAATTAGAGTTTTTTTTTTCTTTTTTTTTCTTGTTCCTCTGTTATTGTTTGCTCAGGGGCCATGATATTTACTTATGTGTTTCTTCAGTTTTTTTTCCACATCAGAAATAAGGGATTGCTTATCCCTGGCTTATTTACTTGACCTTTCCAATTGACCAAATTATACAATATATACAAATGTATTACAGTAAAACCCATATCATGTATAATTATAATGCACCAATAGAAATAATTAAATAAATGAAAAAAAATAATTTCTTGTGGTTATGTGATCCAAATTTTTATTGATTCATTTGATTAAATGAACTGGGTGAAACCCAAAATCAAGACCATAAAGAATTCAAATTCTTTGTAGTTGGCAATTCTTAGGAATACAATGTTATTCTTGCATCCTGAATATTTATTATGTTTTCCTTACCCTGATTGGAAAATCACAAATGAATTTTGAAAGAGTCTTTATAACACATAAATATATAATTAACCATGAGAAAGATGAATAAGGAATTCAGTTAATAGTCATACCTGGGTAAAAAGTAGGAATCATATGAATTAGCTGAATACAGAGGTTTTTGTTATTTGTTTCTTGTTTTTGTACCAAGGATTAAACCCAAGGGTGCTTAACCACTGAGGCATATCCCCAGCCTGTTTTATTTTTTAGTTTGAAACAGGGTTTCATTAAGTTGCTCAGGGCCTTGCTAAATTGCTTACTCTAGCTTGGGACTTGTGATCCTTCTGTCTCAGCCTCCCTAGCAGCTGGGATTACAGGCATGTGCCACCACGCCCAGCAATCACAAATATATTAATGAGATCTGAGCCAAGGTTAATACTTAAAGCTGAGTGATTCAGTACTCATGTGTTCACAATCCTGTTCATTCTTTTTCATGTATGTGAAATATATAGAGACAGTTTAATGAGACAGGTTAACATTACCATAAACAATAAAGATTCCTACAATGACATCACCTAGGCAGTGCATCATGGCTGGAAAGTGGCTCTTACCCAAGAAAAATCTAGTGCCCATCTTCTTACTCTCCAACAGATCTCTAATTTCCGCGCCCTCCTGTGAGTAATCTTGTCGTTCACAGTAGGCTGGGTCTATCTCCAGCTGCAGGGAATGCAACTGATCATTTCCTTTGCAATCAATATTTGAGGCAGGGGATATAAAGAAATTTTGGACAATGAGAGGGAAGGGCCATGTGAGGGAATTCTAGAAAAGATTTTAGTTTTAGAATGAAGATACACAACAAAAATTGTTGCTTTCCTGCTTTGCTACCTGCATGTGATTTCTGAAAGGGCCTGCAGTCATATTAATATCATCTTGATTCCACGGGCCCAGTCTTCTGTGTTAAGTGTATACATGGAGAAGAATTAACAGAAATGTGGGAGAGAGACAGGTTAATGAACCATTGAATTAACGAATGACTGTGGTCTTTTCTGTGAGATAAAAATATGCTTATTTTAAAGTTATTTTTAAGTTGTGGCTGCTACACTTTCCTAAATGATTCATCGTTTTCTTATTCTTCTGTTGGATTATTTTAGAATGCATTCTTAGAACTAGAGTTTTTATTAATATTTGCTCTTGAAATGCATTTTAAAATTGCTTTTCAGTAAAACTGTAAAATTCAATAGCCCTGTAAAGACAGAATAACAACAAAGATTATAATGTCTTTTATGAGTAACCAGCATGTTATAATTTTTTGAGAACTAGTGATCATATACCCAGGAAGAAACAATTCACAAATGAGCCTGAATTCACAATATTGCTTAAAATTTTGGACTGTGTAGACCTTTTGGAGTTAATTTATTGTGTGTGAATTACAGAACAGAAATCTCTATTATAGAATTTTAAGTAATATAAATACTTACACCCTAATTATTTCTTCTAGTGATTGAGGATGTTGATGTTAAAGAAAATTCCAAGCTAACATTTATTTTCATCTATAAATACCTTTTATGTTCCTGGAACAGTTTAAAGACTTTGTAGTTAATGTGCTGCTACGTCCCTCACCAGATTCAAGACCATCTTATATCTTTTCACTGGTTTTCCTTTGCTTCTTCTTTTCTAAAACTGCTAGGATGGATACTATTTTTAGACTTTTTCATATCCTTGTCTTCTTGCATTGAAGAAGGTGACTCTGGAATCATTGTCAAACACCAGGCATTTTTAATTATAATTAGCAAATTGTTGTAAACAGAGAAAATAAAGGAGCCAATGGCTGTCAGAGCCATTAATGCTGATTAAATTAGGCTGTGTGGGCCCATGGTTTGCTTTGAAGCATTCACGTTATAAGAAATCCAGCCTGCTTTCCTCATTGCCATGGTAATATCCAGGTTTTTATGGATATATGATGGGTAGAGCATTTTCTATCCACTGCACATTAGCTTAGACCAAAGTTGTACTTGCCTAAATAAAAGGGGGGGTGTGGAATGAAAAGTGTGTGTACTTGTGGAAATCTAACCAATCCATTCTCCTTACAATCATTAAAAGAGATAATTACATTATATAGACACTCCCATCCCTACCTTCACAGATATATTTCCATGCACTAATATTAATAAAATATTAGAATGTGTTTGAAAATTTCTATAGTCTTTATCGTTGAGTGATGAAGTACTTTTATTTATTTGTAGCTGCTTATCATTTATTTATTTTGTGGTACTCCCCCAAACTCAAGGCATTGCACATGCTAATCAGGAGCTCTGCCTCTGACCTATATCCTCAGTCTCTTTTTATTCTTTTTGTTTTTGTTTTTGTCTTTTGGTACTCGGAATTAAACTCAGGGGTGCTTTAATACATTCACAGCCATTTTATATTTTATTTTGAAACAGGGTCTCTCTAAGTTGCCAAGGCTGGCTTCAACTGTGACACTCTCAGCCTCCCATTTGGGGGAATTATAGGCATTTGTCACTGTGCCTTGCCCTCTTCTCATTCTTAGTAAAGGATTCTTAAATAATAGAACAAAATACATGGAAGCAAGCTACCAGTAACAAAAAAATTTGTGCATTTGCCACATATCTGGTACAATGCCAAACCTTTAATGCATGTGGGTATCATTTAATTTAATCAGTTAAACTATTCTATGAGAGAAATTATGCTAGGGCTGGGGATGTGGCTCAAAGGTAGAGTGTCTGCCTGGCACACACAAGGCACTGGGTTTGATCCCCAACACCACAAAAAAAAAAAATAATTAAAAAAAAAAGAAATCATCATGCTCATTTTACATGGAAGATTATACTTTAATGATCCTAATAGTCTGATATCTATATAAGACTTATCTATATACAAAAACCAAGATTCAAATTCCATATTTGCAAAAACTGGCATGTAATTTAATATTTGAATATACATATATTATGTGTGTATCTATGCTTTGATATCTATTAAATTTTATACGGATGGCCTTGAAATACAAGGGAGATCAGTAGAATAGAGAAAAGGGACCTAGGGAAAGAGGGAGGGAGAGAAAGCGGAGGTACTGAGGACCAAAATTGATCAAATTTTATTGTTATATTGTGTGAATGTACAAATGTATAATAAAAAAATTCCACCGTTACACATAATTATGATGCCCTAAGAAGAAAAATATATATCTACATATGAGTGTTTATATATTTCTCTTTCTGGTGTTCTCTCTTTTAATTCTAATCTTTCATAATTAAACTTCTTTTTATTTGTACAAATGAATCTTCATCTTCACCATGTACATCTTTGGTAAAGTCAGTCTCTCAATTTCCTTGAATGCTTTATCGCATAAACCTTAATGATGTAAAGAAAATAATTGCTTTTACAAACTTTTAATTACATAAAGCAAAGTCTACTCAAATTTAAAGAGATTCCTTTTGATTGTAATTTAGAATCTAATAGCCAAAACACACATAGATATTATATTTTTAAACTAAGACTGAAATTTTAGTGTCCTAAGTTCAGATATATGTCAATCTGTAAAACTTTCTCTTTCTATGATTTTTTAAGAAAGAGAGAGAGAATTTTTTAATATTTATTTTTAGTTTTTGGCAGACACAACATCTTTATTTGTGTGTGGTGCTGAGGATCGAACCCAGAGCTACGGCCCATGCCAGGTGAGCGTGCTACCACTTGAGCCACTTCCCCAGCCCTTTCTATGTTTTTTTTACATCAGGTTTCAAAATAAATTTGTTTGTATTTCTCTGTTATCACCCCATTCTAGTCTAATAAGAAATTAGCTTCTTCACAAGCACATACTGGTTTTCAAAATTTTGTTTTCTTTTAAAAAATCATTATTGAAAGATTGTTCAGATTCAGGTTATCAAGGGAGGTTCTGGATTAAATGAAACACGAAAGCCCTGACACTTGCTGATTCTAAAGTATCTGCAGCCTCCATTGGCCACAATGGAGCCAGGATTCTCAACAAGCACCCGAGAAAATTGGTCCCTCTGTTGAGGAGCTCTTTCATCTTCACCACACCTTCAGCACAATTTAGGATGTATGTATTTTCATAGCAAATGAGTATGTATTTTTTTCGCTTTTCATAAATTTTGTATTTTAAAAATATCTTCAGGAAATTTACCTTCTTTGAAGGAAAGGAAGACCATCATACTTCTCCTGCACCGTCCTGGCCTTTCTCATCTTTTCATGGGTTCTTGTTACAGAGAAGAAATTGTCATCTCATTTCTCTAATTTGCACTACACGAAGCCAGAAATAATGGTGTTTTCTGCTCGAATGCAAACCAATCATTTATTTGGATGCCCCTGAAAGAACTTAATTTGCTCAAATAGTCAGTATTTTGCCTCCCTTAAAGGATCCCAGACGCACACTTGGACTTTTCTTTTAAGTCACGTTTCTCCCCCTGCTCGTCCCCACATACCAACTCCTCAATCTTTCCCAAGTGAGAACTGCCTGCCAACCCCTCCCCTTCACCTCCTTCAAGCTATTATTCTGGGCTCTAGTTACCCCCAGCGCTGTGTCTCAAATCTAAGGCTCACATTTGCCTAAAGTAAATAATAAGCAGAGAGAACAGACAACCGGTTTGTTTTGCCACATTTTTAGGGACTGTGAGGTAATGCTGACCTATTCAGTAAGTGCTGAAAATGGCTGACAGACATTTAGAGAATCTCAGTGGTGAGAGAGAGGAATGTCCCAGCTAGGGCTGGCAGCAGAGTCCAACCTGGCACACAAGCGGATTTTTAAGGGGCCAGTGGGAAGAATTTTTAATGTTTCCATTCAGAGCAGGATTTAACTGCTCATTGACAAACCACCTAGACATTTTGTTTTGCTGGGTACTAGAATGTATCTTTTTTTGTCTTTGAACTTTACACTATTCTGCACATTTTTTTAAAGAGAGAGAGAGAGAGAGAGAGAGAGAGAGAGAGAGAGAGAGAGAGAATTTTTTTGATATTTATTTTTTTAGTTATCGGGGGACACAACATCTTTGTTTGTACGTGGTGCTGAGAATCGAACCCGGGCCACATGCATGCCAGGCGAGCGTGCCACCACTTAAGCCACATCCCCAGCCCTATTCTGCACATTTAAGAGAAGGATCAATTATTAGTCCATGATTTCTTCTATTGACATTTCTTATTTTCTAACCTGATGTGTGTGTGTTTAAGAGATAAAGAGAGAGAGGAAGAGAATAAAAAGAGATTAAATTAAAGTTGAGTTACTAAGATTAATATGCAAATACTATCTATTATAGTTTTGAGGTCTTCATAGAATTATTCTGTAAAGATCTTTTCCAAATTAATTCAGCATCTGATAAATAAATAACACTATATGATTAGAATAAAAGAGAAAACAAAGAAAATACTCAAAAGGGTGACCAACCGACACACTGTATTACATACATGTATGTTGTCTCTCTCTCTCTCTCTCTCTCTCTCTCTCTCTAAATATATATATATATATATATATATATATATATATATATATATATATATATGAAACCAGATGTATAAAAGTACATATTTTTGTTAAATATACATATTTTAAAAATATACACAATGTAAAATTACTTGTCTTTTCCATTTAACTCACTTCTGTGTCCTGGATTTCCTTCTGTAAAACAGTATTGGCAAGCTTAAGTTCTTTCTGTCTTTCACGATAATGAATTTTTAAGCTTTGAAGTTTTAAAATACCACAGATATTCCAAAGAATAAGTTGATATGAGACTGAGGTACTTTTACAAAAAATTTTTGTGAAGAACTCAAGTAATGTGTTGAGGGGTAGCTGGACTGTACTAAAAACAATAGAAAAGATGATAACTGATAGGAAAAAATCCATAATTATTTTCTGTGGTTAATACAGTTGGGAAAGCAAATAATTGTCCTGGTAAAGGAGACAATCTGCCCCTTGCCCTTCATCATGGAATCTAGAGCAGTGTCAGGATTCCCTTGAGAACTTGCCCTGGTACCTAGAGGAAGCTCCTGGGAAGCCCAAATTATTTTCATCTGATGTTTTAGCTCTGTTCCAGGAAACCAGCACAGGTAAGAAGTCACTCAACTGTGAGTCCAGGTTGCCACATAACCTCTTTGTTGGATCAGTTCAACAACTATAAGTGACCTTTAACTTTACTGGATGACTCTAAAAAATTGAATCTCTGTGATAAGTACTTTCTCTCATTGGTCTTTAACTAAACCATATCAATTCATAAATATTATTAAAAACATCTTAGAAGAAAATAATAAGGAAAAAAAATTGTTGGTAACTAGGTGTATATCCTAAGACTGATTTCAATGATATACTTACAAGTGGAAAAGAACAGTTTATAGAAGACAGAGTACTTTATAATTGTGGATAGATGTAACTTATAGATCTAACAGTTACAAATGTGAACTTAAAATTGATACTGGTAAAATTACAGAGGGGAAATTAGCAATAGGACATTACCAGATTTCCAAAATTAGAAAATGAGGAGCCAATATGGGTGGGATTATTTGTACCAACTAGGTTTAAATTTTATTTTCTTAGAATCACTAAATTTATAGATGTAGGATTTTGTCACTGATTACAATAGTCAGGATGTAAGTATGGGAAGAATATTGAGTCTAATGAGAAATCCAGGTAGATCATTGTTTTGGCCTTTACCCATCAGGTATTATATCTGAAAGCAGAAACTCAGACCAAACTTTAAGGCTGAACAATATCAAGTGAACAATATGTTCTAACAAAGCACTAAAGATGTAGCACATTGAATGAACAAATGTGTTCTCACAGACAACTATAAGAGTTGGGATTAAAGCTAATGGGAGCAGAGTAGAGACAAAGGAAGGAAAGTAACCATGCACAAGGAGCTGAGAGGATTTTTCCAGAAAGCCTGATGCTGCTTCTAATTTCCCCTGAATATACAGTGTGCAAATAACATAAAAACTCTAATTATGCTTTCTTGTAAATGTAAAAAATATATCTTGCTGTATTTGCAACAGGAAAGGAAAATAAGAGATTCATGAATATGAATATTAATGATTTCATAATTAGTTGAATAAACATAAATATGGAGAGGCATTGAATCTCCACATCAATCTCCACATCATTTCCCAGGAGGAAACTTCTTCATTGGTAGACACAGCAACCTCTGTCACCTTCTGCATAGTTCAATATTTTTTAGTAATAATGTGGATGTAACTGAAGGGATAACTAAAATATAACAGTGTGCTGAAGCAAATATAAAATATGTTTAAGATAAAATTCAGGAGGACTATGATATACTTGGATTAAAAACTTAATATCACAAATATCATTTCTATCCAAATTCATCCATGGATTTAATGTAATTACAATCGAAATAAAAGAATTTTTTTAAAAATATGCATGAAAATATGGAGTGAAAACAACAAAAAAATGATAAAAAGCTGTAGTAATTAAGGCACTAAAAACAACACATCTATACACAGGGAGATCTGGTTGTTTTCACAAATGGTGCTGCTTCAATTGAATATCCACCTTACACTGTGCCCAAAATTAAACTCCAGAAGAACTCAAAATCTAAAAGCAAACATTAAAACAAAAAAGAAAAAAAAAGAAAGCTTCTGAAAGATAAAACAAGAAAAATCTCATGTCTTTGTAGTAGTCAAAGATTACTTAAGCAGACTTCTTAAATACAAAATCATAGATATTAATGTTATTAAGCTATGGAAATACATAGGAAACTACAAATGAAAATAAAATGTTATAAAACCTTTTTTTAAAATGAGAAAAATAATAAACAGACACTTCAGAAAACAAAATATGCAAATGCTCTGAATATGTTTTCAAATATTTAGTTACAGGAAAGTGAAAATTAAAACTGCAATGCACTACTACTACTCTCCCATGTGAATAGCAAAACTTAAAAAGAAAAGAATAAAAGACCACACTGAGTGTTAGTGTGGATTGGAAACAACTAGGATTCTTGTACACTTCTGGTGTGACTTTCAACTGATAAAACCATCTTCACAAACTTTTATCATTATTTACTAATCTGAATATACAATATTCTAATGTAGTTCTTCTACTCCTGTGATTAAACTTAATAGGGCTGGGTGTGGTGGTGCACACCTGTAATCCAAACAGCTTGGGAAGCTGAGGCAGGAAGATGACAAGTTCAAAGTCAGCCTTGGCGATTTAGTGAGTCCCAAAGCAACTTAGAACGAACCTGTATCAAAATAAAAAGAACTGGAGCTGTGACTCAGTGGTTATGTGCCCTGGGTTCAATTCCCAGTACCAAAAAATAATAAATAAGTGAATAAATAAATAAACAAACTCAATAGAAATGAATGATATAGGCCCCTGAAAGCTGCTATACATATTCTCATAACTTTTGTTCATATCTTTATAAATGGCATACTACACATAAATATATAAAATATAGATTGACTTTCATGCAAGTAAAAAGAGATATGATATTGAATTAATCAAGGTAGATACATGGGATTACATACTACACAGATGTTTCTACATATATAAGGCATAAGCAAATCAAATCTATAATGGTAGAAGTAAGAAAAATATTTTTAAAACATAAGACAGGGGCTGGGGATCTGGCTCAAGTTGTAGCATGATCACCTGGCATGCGTGGGGCACTGGGTTCAATCCTCAGCATCACATAAAAATAAAATAAAGATGTTGTGTCTACCGAAAACTAAAAAATAAATATTAAAAAATTCTCTCTCTCTCTCTCTCTCTCTCTCTCTCTCTCTCTCTCTCTCTCTCTCTTAAAAAAACACATAAGACAATTGAGCCAAAATTAACAGTAAGAGCATAACTAAATGGTGTTTGCCTTTTTGTACATTTGTGATTTGATTTTTGAAAATAAATCAGTGTTATCACATTAACAAGGCAAAAGGAGAAACATCATCTCAGTATACATGGGAATTAAATTGATAAAAATAAAACCATTCATGATTCAAAAAGAAGAAATACAAGAATCCAGGAATAGATGAGAACTTCCTTAACTGCTCATCTGATAGCATATCCACACAAAAAATATTAAGGCCAAATATATTTAATCATGAAATACTAAAATCCTACTCCCAACAAATTGGAAACAAACAAACAAAAAAAGCATGCTTGCTCTACCACTTCTTTCTTCAATAGTATATAGGATGTCCAGTGTGGTGCAAAAACAACAACAACAACAACAAAAATATTGAGGAATTCCCTGTGCCTATAGTCTGGAGTGTTGCCACTATATTCAGAAAACCAAAGAGATGTCACAATGAATCTTTTAGGATTTAGGCTCACTTCTTTCTTCCCTATTTGAGTAACAACAACACTATCTCCTTGGTGTAACCCCGATCAACCATTTCTGTCAGTGGTAACTTCTTTTCTACTTTGTGAACTACAAGCAGAAGAAACTTTTAATGTACACAAGACTACAGGTATATTTTTAAGGTCATACAACCTTACCATATCCTCTGGTTGAAGCACTCTTCCCAGAAAAGAGAATGCATAAATTAGATTATAGGGAAGAGGAATATTACTCGATCAATATGAGTAATGGTGACATAGGAAAATCCTATTTTGATACCTTGTTTTCCAGGCTTATTGGGAAGACTATCCCATGTTTTGGCTTCTGCTTTAATTCATATATCATATCCTGGAGTACAAAGCTTATGGTCAAGCTAGGGCCTTTGCCGAATCTTTAATAGCCTATGTCTTTATTCAATTTGGCTGGCCAATTCCAGGCATATAGAGGAACCAATGTACTCTAGTCATAGGGCCATTGTCTCTCTACTCTTGGCAACAAAATAAATTTCCTAGTATCCAGCTATATTTGTGTGATTTCATATTATTAATTCATGTATTCTTTAAACCTCAAAGATGATGATGGAAGCATAACCAGAGAAGGGAAATTGGGAACTGTTGTCAGTCTGGTAAGGAAGAATTGCAAGATATAAAAAATTGAATATAATTGAATTATCACCAAAGGCCACCTGTTCTCACCAAGGTGCTTCATCATTAGCTGAGCACCATGCTCCACAGCTGGCAGGTTTTTCATTCAACATCATCAGAAGTTAGATTGGCATCACTGGGAGGGAGCCCTTATTGTTGAGTCAGACTAACTTCAATGTACTAATTGCATTGAACAATGCATGGTGGTTGTACTCACCTGATGGATCTTACAGCAGACCACATGAAATAGGCTATTCATCTTCCAGCATCAGTTGTTCAGTTTCTATAGAGCCTGCAACACATCGAGAGCTTGTCTTCAATTGAAAAGTTATTCTGTACTTTAGAAAGCATATCTTGTTCTACGTGCTAAAGATCAGTACTAAAAAAAAATACCTTCTGATAGGGCTTCACAGAACCTCAGTATATATTCTTTTTATTACTTAATTATAGATACACATAACATGGGGGTTCATTTCAACATAATTATACAAGCATAGAATATAATTTGCTCCATTTCAGTCACCAGCACTTCCCCTTATCCTCCTTTCTGATCCCCACCATGATCATTTTTTCTCTACCATACCAAACTTTCTTCAATTTATAATTGTTGAAAATTAGTGCACTATGGCTAAACATAAAGGTGAGATTCACTATGGTATATTCACATATGTACATAGGAAGGTTGGTCAGATTTATTCCACCATTCTCTTTTCCTGTCCCTTCATTCTCCCCCTTAAAACCTTTATCCTACTCCACTGATCTCACTTCTATTTTTATATACCCCTATTTATTTATACTTTCCCCTTACTTTGTTCTGACATCCACCTATGAGAGAAAATATTTTACCCTTGACTTTTGTGGTCTGAAATAAAAATCTTTCAATGTGCAGAAACTAAAGAATTCATAACCTCTGAGCTTACACACAAAAAAAATATACTCAATTAAATTTTTCATGTAGAAGAAATGAAAAATAAAAATTAAAGCTGAATAGATATTAATTCACTAGAATAGTAAATTAAAAGAGAGTCAAGTCTGAATTAAATTTTAGAAACAAATCAACATGGCAAGAAATAAAATCATCTTTAGTAATATTTAATATAAATGGCCTAAACTCTTCAATCAAAAGACAAAAATTGGACTTAGCAAGACCCTGCCTCAAAAGAGAAAATAAAAAGGGCTATGGATGTAGCTCAGTGATAAAATGCACCTGATTCAATCCTCAGTACCAAGAAAAGAATAAAGAAAAAAGATTTTATTTGCTCTACTGTTTACAGTATTCTTTTTGAAATGTGTTCTGGGACAATCCAGTCCTAGTATAAAGGGACTAACCCTAATTTGCCATAGACACAAGAAAGAAATACAGACAGAATAAATCCAATTTCTTAGAGGACTTACTGATGGAAGCATAGTCCTAGTAGCACCAAGACCAGTTGAATCCCCACAATTTAGGTCAGAAAGAGGACAGTGTTTAAGGCTGAGGGAAAAAGTGACTTCATCTTGACTGCAATGTACCTGGTTTATCTTTTTTATTTTTTTTAATCTGGCTTATCTTAAAATCATAGTGAAGAGTCAGATGTACACCTGGATCCAGTGTTTGAAAGTAAAGCACCACATATGACTTCAATGGTTTTATGTATTTGTGATCTGCTGGGAAACTATGCAAAAAAAATCCAGATTGCTCAGGGGCAATTATGGTGGATATGGCTCATGATGGATACAGTCAAGTCAGAATATATTAATATAAAATCTTACTAATTTATAAGGATACTGTCATCAAACTATATCAATAATAAAATCTTAATAATTTATATGGATACTGTCTTTTTGAATAAAAATGTCTTAAGTCTTAAAAAAATACATGGATTGGCAGATTGGATGACAAAACAAGACATACCAACATGTTATTTGCAAGAGACTCCCCTTACAAAGACATCCACAGAATACAGGTGAAAGGACCAGAAAAGATATATGATATAAATGGAAACTGAAAATAAGCACTGTTATCTATTTTCATTTCCAACTGAAGTAATTTCAACTCAAACTTAATCAGAATAGATGAAATAGGTCACTTCATTGAAGGAATAATCCAGCAACAAGATAAGATAATACATATTTATGCCCCAAACAATAATGCATCTGCATATATAAAACAAACCCTTCTCAATATACAGAATCAAACAGATCACAATTCAATAATACTGGGTGATTTAGCACACCTCTGTTACCATTAAGTAGATTATTCAGACATACACTATGTATGCTTCACAACTAAAAATTAGTACTAATCAACTGAAACTAACAGACATTTATAGACTCTATCATCCACTGACAACTGAATTCACTCTTTTCTTCATATATTCTTGTTTTGTCTGGTGTAAGTGACGTACTGATCATATGGGCCAAAAGAAAGGACAGATTGCAATATAGTGCAGTAGGCATTGTGTTTGTCCTACTCAAAACATCATCCAAAAATCAGTAATTGATTATAATTCCAAATGAAATTTGTGCTTTGTAATAGTCCATTCAGGCTCCTATGACAAAATACCACACACTACATCACTTAGAAATAGAAATTTACCTCTTATAATTCTGGAGGTTTTTGATGATTCCTGGATCAAGGTACTGTCCAATTTGGTGTGGGATGAGAGCCCATTTAATCATAGACAGCTGTCTGTACTCTAACCTCACTTTGTAGAAGAGGCAAAGGATCTCTATTAAGTCTCTTTTATAAGGGCACTCATCTTATTCATGAGGGCTCTACCTTCATGACCTAGTCACCTCACAAATGGCCCTATCTCTGTATACCATCAACTTATAGGTAAGGATTTCAACCTGAATTTTAGGAGAACATAAACTTTTGGACCACAGCATGCTGCTACCAGAATCCAAATATATCTACCCCAAAAGAGTGTTCAAGCCTATTACAAGACATTGAATTCCTAAATATTCCCTGCTGTGGTAGATCTCTGAATGTTCATTAAGTTTTCTCCCACCCATACATATTTATGATGTGCTGCAGAAAGTCAAGATAACCAAAATATCTGCAGACTCTAGTGTAAAAAAGAACAGAAACTAACCACGGGACAATACAACAAATGTGTACTTTTTTCTTATCACATAAACAGGAACTGATGAGGACTGAGACAAATGCATTCCCTAGACCAATAGATAAAATGCCAGATCCTGTTTTTAATCCATTTCAGTAAGGATACCATACCAAACAACTTACCAGTTGTTTAAATTTTTGATGATATATCATAATCTGCCACAATTTATCTGCTTTTTCTTGGAGTCAAGGAAAAGTTGAATGAAAATATGATGAGAACTCTGATATATTTCTTTTTTGGTGGCATTAATTTCTCAGGTTATTCCTAGAATACAATATTGCTTCTCTTCTACTATTTTGGTGAGAAGGAAGGGGCTGGTTGAAGACATCTCATAGGCTTCCACTTGATTACATCTGCCATAATGGTTCTTAGTGCACAGGTCATGTAACCTGAAGAAACTAAGGATACTAGTCTTGAAGAATCTGGAAACAAAGACACTCCAAAATACTAAATAAATGACCTTGACTTTTGAATATGTTTGGAGTGTTTAAAAATCATAAAAGGTCCAGAATGACTGAGTGTAGAGAAGGAGAGTGATAGTGAAGATTTTAACCTCTATCTTGCAGAACTGATAAGTCATGGAAAGAAATCATTTCAGAATCTTGAAGTTTAAAAAAAAAACCAAAGTTAATGAGCTAGATTTTTTTTGTACTGCGATTTAAATCCATGAGTGCTCTACCACTGAATTTTTAAAATATTTTTTTGAGTCAGGATCTTACTAAGTTGCTAAGGATAACCTTGAAAAGGAGTACGCTTGAAAATTTATAAACATAATTGTAGTAATTAATGGGACAATTAATCATTAAAATTCACAGTTCTTGAAACTTAATGATAATTAAAACCTATGAGACATTAATAGATGTTTACACATAAGAGTAATAGAATAAATCCCCCACATGTAAATAAAGGTAAGAAAAGAATGTAATGAATTAGAAAGCTCACCTACCATTAAGATGGTAAAAAATACAAGTTTAAATTCTTGGAGATAAAACTAAAAAAACTGAAAAATCTCTTATATAGACAATACACAGATTTGGTAAATAGTGGAAATATGATAATCAAGAAGTAAATTATAAAAATCACCCCAGTACTTATAACTTTAAGAAGTATGTACAAAAACATACTCAAGATTGTAATCATTGATTGTTTTAATAGCCATTAAATGGGTTTCAAGCATATAAAATTATTTTCTCTTCTTTTTTTTCGTAGGTGGGAGGTACTGGGGATTGAACACAGGGCCTTGTGCATGCAAGGCAAGCACTCTACCAACTAATCTATATCCCTAGCCCTAAAATAATTTTTATATGAACTGATGTATCATTGATGAGGAAAGCAGAAATATGTAGGAAAAGAGTGCAATATACTTGTCAGTTTATGAATTTAAATCTAAATCTTCATCAACTGGACGAAAAAACAAAATGTAAGTATTACAATGTAACTGGTAGAAAAATATAAAAGGTGAATATTGTTCTTTAATCAACATCTCAATTTGGAGTGGTGGTTAGAGGGGATTGAACTCAGGGCACTTTACCACTAAGTCACATCTCCGCATTTTTTATTTTGAGATAGGCTCTCTCTCTCTTGCTGCTGCTAGCCTCAAACTTGCAATTCTCCTGACTCAGGTTCTCAAGTTTCTGGGATTATAGATGTGTGCCACCATGCCCAGCCAACCTCTCATTTTTTATACTTTTCAAATTTAGATAATTTTAGGAGAGTATCTTGGGTTTTATTTTATTTTTGAGCAAAAATAAAATTTGTACTCATCTTTAATATTTATGCACCTTTAAATTATTTTTGGGTCAACAACAAACCACACATAAAAATGTTTCCATAAATTTGTAATAAAGCCAAGAATTTCTGTTTCCTACTAACATCATAGCACTTAATATCATTAACAATACATTACCCACGTTTGTGGTGATACTGATTTAAATAAAACCTATTGCACAGTCATATGAAAATATAGTACATACAATTATGAATAGTACATAATGATTTATAATGATAACAACATGATTTATAATCATAATAATAATGCTACTTGTTTATGTATTTACTATATCTTTGCTGTTTTATAGTGTACTTTTGCTAATAAAAAAATTTTAGTGTAAAACAATTTGATGTGTTACACTGACAATAGGATCTTATGTTCATTATATCTCACATTCACTAAATTAGTTTACTTTTCTTATTTGATTGCTTGATTTTGATAAAATGACCTTTAAATAGTAAAAAATTTTAACTTTCAAAAAGAAAAAAGAAAGACACCACATCTGGTGATTGATCTATACTCCTAGATTTGTATAAATGCATAAATACATACTGCGATGTTCACACAAGAAAATCACTTAACACATGTCTGAATATATATCCTTGTCATTAAGCAATGCATGTCTGTACTTAATGTTATTTATGTTCAAAACTGTAGGAGAATTTAAAAAAATTATTCTCATTGTCGATAAAAATATGAAGAGAAGCATACTGTCTTCACCAACAAAATTTCACTTGGGCTGGGGTGTTCTCTCAGTGGCAGAGTGCTTGCCTTTCCCATGTGAGACCATGGGTTCTACCCTCAGCACCACATAAAAATAAATAAACAAAATAAAGATATGGTGTCCATGTGTAACAATATATATATATATATATATATATATATATATATATATATATATATATATATATATATATATTAAAAATTTCATTTACGTTCTTTGGGATAGAAAGTGCTATATACTAATGTTTTTAATTAAATAAAAAATAATATTTCACTTCTCAATATATTAATTGAATTTGTCTCAGACATGTCCAGAGAAATCAATGACAGTGATAACTACTCTGTATTTCATTTGCACAGAAGAGTTCATAAAACATTTTACAAGCTTTGTATCATAAAACTCATGCATTTTAATTTATGTAGACTCTCAAAAAACATTGATTAAAGGGAAAGAAGTTAGGAATTCTCTATTAAAATCTTCCTGGGTCACAACACAGCCTGTCCTAATGACAGAAAAAGTACACCCTAACAAGTGTGTCAAATCCCTACCCCCACACTCCCTTCATATCCAGAATTTCCCTTGTTTTATTCCCCTTTGCTTAATGTCCTTTAATTGTAGATTCTAATCATCAACCTAATCACCCCATCTTCTTTCCCTCTCATTGGTACATTGATCTCAGGAGTTGGAGGCATTCCAGACACAAAAGAATCATGAAGAGATCATCCCAACCCATCCCAATTTAACACTCTTATTCACCACCATGCCTGGCACCTCGCGCTTTCCCTCCCTCAATTCTCCTCACTATTCAAATCTAATTCTAAGACAAAATAAACTTTGCCATTCGTCATCAGCAACCTTTCTTTTTCTCATCCCTGCCCTCTCCATTTTACCACTGCTCCTCCTCCAAGACAACCTCTCCCAGTGCTTAGAGGCTTGTGAGAGGAGATTAAATTAACCCCACCCACCGACAATCTCACTAAGTAGTTCCTGAGTAAATTCCAAAATTCCTGCCAAGCAATAGAGCTGGGGAGGAGGAGGGAAGAATTAATGTAACAATCAGCACATTATAGTAATAACTTCTCCATGAACATTCTTTCCCTTTTACTAATCCCATACAAAGTTGGGAGAAAGTAGAAAGCATGGAGGGTGTGGGGAATGTGGGGGGAAAGAGGAATAACAATTATTTTCTTTTTTCTTTCTAAATATAAATTAATGAACTAAGTATGTTGGCACCACCACCTCCCTTCTTTTTAAAGTAATTTAATCAACCTCTTTTCTTCAAAAATGAGGATGAGTGTGTAAATAGCCAACCTTTAAGTGGTTTTGGATTGGTTCATTTGCTAATTAATACTGAAGAAAGTAGACTAGAAAGACTGGGCAGGAAGGAATAAGGCAATTTTGGAGTCTTTTGTTCATAGCATATTGATGCCTCTTTCTGTAACTCCAGTTCTGTGAATCAAGGCAGCTGAGAGCCATCAGTTCATCTTTGGGAGAGGGTAGCTACTTTCACTCACTCACCAGTGTGTATAAATTCTCTGGATCAGAGGTCCTGAAAAATAATAACAGGCAACATTTGAATCGGTATCTTGAATCCCTCCAGCATTCCCAGCATTAGGACTCCCATTATTATTTTTTGAAGGAATGAATGTGAGTCTCAAAAGCTGAGGTAGCCAGAGGCAGTCACTGCCAGTGGCTGTGTAGGGGGTGAGAAAATTTTTTTTCAAATAAAGGTGAATGCAACTGGTGATGTTTAGAAAAAAAGTGGGAGAGGTTCTGGGGAAAGTTTAGCCTTGGGTGTAAATCCATATTTTTCTTTTTCTTGGCATTCATTATATCTAAGAATTCCATGTTAAAACAAAATGGAAAAAAAGTTCTACATAAACAAACAAAAAGACCTCCAAAGACACAGTTGAAGGGCTGGAGCCACATTGAGGGTAAGACCATTAAAATTAATAGGTGGTGCCTTGTACAATAACTCAGAGAAAGACTTCATCAATTCTGCTAGCATTTAAGAAAAAGGGCTTCTAACTATGCCCCCACCTCAAAAAAAAGTGCATTGTATTTAGAAAGGCGTTTGAGCTGTAGTTATGCAGTGCCAGACTTCCTAAAGTTGGCAACAGATCTTTCCAAATACTCTCACAATTTCCCAAGAAACTTCAGAAAGACAACATCCAAACACTTAATTTGGATTTCACTTTATTTTGTATATATGTTTTTGTCAGGTGATTTGGAATGAAGACACTATTGTGAATCCTTGCTGTCCCTTAGTTATTAATAGGAAACAAAAAGTAAAATCATTCTATATTGAACAAATGTTTAATGGACACTTATTCTTGGGAAATTACTGTCTTTAAGAAATACTTTTGTGCTATAATTGCTTTTACAGTTACATTTCTTAAATTCAAATATGTAAAGATTACTCTTGTATTTGGAATTGAGCTAGTATAGGGTTAAGTGGTATCATATGGATTATTTAAGGCATATTTCAGGCATAAACAAAGAGGAGGAACAATTTGTTTTGTATTTCTTGTGCAATAGTTTTATCACTACTACAATTGTGAAATTTGAAGTGTCATCAAATACATGTAAATTCACGAGAAACAATACAATTTATAAAGTACTTTCACAGTGTCTTCACTGTGAGACCCTGTCTCTAAATAAGATACAAAATAGGGTTGGGGATATGACTTAGTGGTTGAGTGCCCCAATATAAAAAAAAAAGTGGTGAGGTCTTAGAATGGGATTAAGCCTTTACAATATCCTCATAAGTGATATTAATTACCTTATAAAAGGACTAGAAGGAAGTAGCTATGCCCTCTTGTTCTTCTGGCATGTGATGACTTGGTGGTCATCACTCTTGCCCAGCAAAGAGGCAGGAAGAAGATGCACACCAGACAGTGAATCTCTTGGAAACTTGGCCTTAGACTTTCAGCCTCCAGAACTGTGAGAAACAAATTTCTGTTCTTTAAACATTTCCCAGTTTCAGGTAGTTTGATGTAGCAATGGGGATAGACTTGTGCAAATTCTGAGAATGATGCCTGGCATATAAGTGCTATGTAATTAGTTACATAATTGTATTATTTCCATTTTCTCTAGCTTCCAACATACAGGCAAGTTTGCGTTGGGTAATTTAAGGCTAATGCTATGTTAAAATAAAAACCTATAAGTCACCTCATCTTTAATCATAACCTACTATTATTTTCTCAGGAGACAAATCACCATTCTCAATCTCTGTAGTTCTTATAATAAAACACACTATAGCAATATAATGGTTTTCTTTCAAGCTTAGGAAGCTGTGAGTTTCTGAATGTTTCTCTGTCTTTATAATTAATTTTCAGTAAAGCTAGGAGGGACTCTGGTGAGACACAAGATGCCATTTAAAGCTGTAAATTTATTTTCCATTGTGAAGATCAAGAAATTAACATTTATTCAGCTTTTACTGTGTATGAAAACTGTAGTTAATAGGTATTTTTAAGACAATATCAGTCCCATTACAGTATGGTGGCATTGAGAAAGAACTTAGAATCAAGTAAAATATATCTGAATTCTGATTTCTTTACTTACTGTTTGCTATGAAGAAAGATAATTTAATATGCCTGTGCCTTGGATTCCTCAACTTTAAAATATTAATAATGGTGCCTAGTGATGTTTTACTCATGACACAATTGTTATATTAAGCTAAATAATGTATGCATAACTCTTTCTATAGTGGCTATAACATTTACAATTCTTTATAAAGTTTGCCTTTAATTAGTCAGACTAGAAAGCAGAAGTAAAGCAAATACCTCTAAAACAACCTATAATAAGTCTGATCATTAATGAAAAAATATGTACTACAGAATTATAGAAGTGAAAAAAATATTTTCTTCAGGTATTTCAATGAGAAGTTGAACTCCATTATAGCAAACAATGGTGTATTTATTTAAATTAATTAATTATTTATTTATTTATTTATTTATTTATTTATTTATTTATTGGAGAACTGATATAACCCTGAGGTAGGACAGTATGTTAGTCATTTTTCCATTACCTAAACAAATACTTTAGGAAGAATAGGCTATAAAGACAAAGGTTTATTTTGTTTCACAGTTTGGGAATTTTCAGTTAATAATCAGTTGACCCCATTATTTTGGACCTCTAGTGGCACAGTACATTTTGGTGGAACCATGGGGTAGAGAAGGCCATTTTCCTCAGAGTGAGGAAGCAAGAAAGAAAAGGAAGAAAGGGCTGAGATCCCAACCTCCAAGTACACACCCTTAATGACCTAACTTCCTCCCATTAGGCCCTACCCCTTAAAGCTTTCATATCCTCCATACACCATTTAGGGTCTGGTGACTAAGCCAATAACATATGGACCTTTGGGTTTATATATTTTTAAGCTCTAAAATATAGGACCTTTGGGTGTACATTTTTAAGCTCTAAATTGTAGATGAAAGTGAAAACATGTTGGTGATCTTGCCAATGAAATTCAAAATATTTCTGGTAATTTCCATTTGGAGGTATGGGTACAAAAGTATTTGCCTTATTAGTGATTGCATGGCAGACATCAGAAGATGTATTAATTTGTTTAAGCAATGCATTTGGTACAACTGATTAAATTGAAAATAACACTTATTTTTGATTATGAAAATCTGCTGTTCTCCAAGATTCATCTGCTTTCTGCAAAATTCAAAGAGCTAAATTGAATGGAAATATAGTAAGACTTACCACTTCTATATATCCTACAAATTCTTCATAGTGGCACTAATTTCTGAAATCCTTCCAGGAAAGTAATATTGCTTTTGGTTTATGATTTCCTAGGTAGAAGCAGTTCAAGTTGCTTCCACTGAGTTTTTCCAACATAATGGCTAGCTCTGCATTGGTCAGGAAACAAATATGATATTTCTGCCAGTTTCTAAGTAATTCTATTTCATTTATACATTTAATATTTGAGGAAATGACCTTAGAATCAATTCAGGAAACTACTGGACGTATTTTGAGATGACACTAAGCAAAAAACTTTATGGACAATCTGATTTCTATAACCCAATACTCTGGAAGAGCACAGTGACATTTTAAATTTTCTTGATTTAATCTCAGTTATGAACCATTTTCTACTAATCCTAGAAAAAAGTATTATCTCCTTCCCCTATATGAGCATTTACCCTTGAAAAGGCTGTATGTCTCTTCAGGGAATTCTGGGAGAAAAATTAAGAGTACACATTTTCACAGGGAATCATAGACCTTCCTCAAAGAATCCAGACTCCCCTATATTCAAGAGGCTCAGGGTTTGCAAATTTATTAACAATAACTTTACATTTTTTATTAAATTGGATGTTAATTCAGCTGACCTAGAATTCTTCCACTATATAGAGAAAGTACCAATTAGAAGAAGAAGACATCCTGTCTGTCTATTTTAATTCTAGGAACATAATGATTCACTAACCAATGATACAGGTTGTGGGGACAAGTGCATGCAGTACTGAATACATGGCATATGTTAAGGGCATCTGAGTGGCCAACCACTCCCCTGTGCTGGGCCTATGAAAGTCAAACTGCTTACCCGATATTCGCAGCCCTGAGCTGAGGCCACATATTGCAATCCCTGCACTTGCCCCACAGCCTGCTTCTTTATTGGTCGTTGCAAGGCCAGTTGGCCAGAAATTGTGTTGGTGGCTGCCTGTAATCTGCTTAGCTACTGCCTGAGTATATATACATGGTAACTGCACATTAAAATCACACCTACTTCCTGCTTCGTCTCCAGAGGTCTTGATTAGCAACTCCACAGCCACACACTCCTCTACCCAGTTTTGTGGACCTCCTTGCTGGATGACAGAGAGCCCATGGAGCTGGCACTTGGACAGAGACCTGAGGTAATCCAATAAGGCAGGGTGTGACTCCTCACAGAGCAGTGAGGAAGGGAAAAGGGAGAACCACTAAAGTCTCACAGATGCAAGTGCTACCCACTCTCTTAGATACCAGAGTTTCTACCCTGAATAAGAGTTGAGATTGATACCAGTCCATGAATAAATGCTACTAATGTTTTTTATCTTAGGATATGGGACAAGATAATGGCAAATGCGTGGAAAGCTGAAGTAAGACAGGGGTATAATTTACCACTACATTTTTTTTCTATTGTGACAGCCATTCAGCAATGTTGAGGGGGCCCTGCAACAGACCCTTGCCATATAATGATGGCTCTGAGGGAACATGAGGCTGTGAAAGACAGGCAAGGAAAAAAAAGCGGAGGTGACAATCTACCTCTAAGCAAGCAAACACAGCAGGCAAAGGAAAGCAGGGATGACAATCTATTTCAAAGAAAGCAATCAAAACAGGTGCAAAAGAGAGAGAGGCAGGAAACAGTACTGCTAGCCTTCATGGTACAGGAACGGGTGACCACAAATGATGTAAGTGCACTTTCTACTGACAGGCAAAGATTGTATCCTTTCCTGAGTCAATGGCACCTGCCTCCTTATGAGGCAATGTCACAGCCAGCAAAGAACTATGACAGCTTAGAGATGACCATAGCACCAGACATGCCCAAGCCATGATCTCCCAGAAATTCATTCCAAGAGGCCAGAGATCCTTTTGAAGATTTATGTAAGATAAGAGATGAGAAGTGGGGTAGGGGAGTGCAAGCCTTCCCCATCAATATGGCACCCTGCCTCTTGGTAACCACATGCATAGGGTACCCTGTGGAGTTCAAGAAGGAAGTAAAAGAGGATGGGCCCCATGGGCCATTTAAAACAAATGTTGGAATCACTCAGTCTTGGATTTAATTGCTCTCAAGTTTGGAAAGACATAGCCAGAGCAGCTCTTGAGCCTGCAACATTTTTTAAGTGGAAGACACTCTTCTATGATGAATGTGAAGAGGGAATCTACAGTTCCCCTGTGGTACAGGCTACAGGCTCACAAAATTATTTTGATCAGGTGCAGGTCTGTGTTCTGAGAGCCCGGATAAAGTTACAAGCTGGGGGAGGCACAGTTTCTCTACAGGGCTTAAGGCATAAAGCCACTGAGGACTTGCCACAGTTTACTGACAGAGAAAACAAGGCGGTAGAAGGGAAGGTGTCTCATGAAGGAGCTAGGGAAGCCCTAGCCAAGGAATTGATCTGGGATGGACTCAATAAGTAACATAAAGCAGCAGTAGTGCCAGTGCAAAATGGCACACTTTATAACTGGATTTTGGCCACCCAGGTTATAGGGACACAAGCAGCTCAGGCCTCTTGCTGGCCTTGGCCATGGCAGTTGCATAAAAGCAGGTTTACCAACAGCTTGTCAGAGACTCAAAAATGTACACCTTTTCTCCCCATTGGTCTTTTACAATCTGCTAGATTGAATACCTGAGGATTAACATCTAATGGTTTATGGCAAATGGATGTCACTCATTATGCAACTTTTGAAAATTTAACATATATTCATGTAATTATTGATATCTATTCAGGCTGTATATTGGCCACAGCCTTCACAGGAGAAACCACAAAAAAGGGTCATCTCCCATCCACTTAAATATTTTGGAGTTATGGAGGTTCCCATGTTTATTAAACTGAAAATGGTCCAGCCTATACTAGCAAGACATTTCAAACCATTTGTAATGATTGGCATATACAGCACTTAAATGGGATACCCTATAACCCTCAGGCTCAAGGCATCATAGAAAGAACACACAAGGAATTAAAGATCATGCTACAAAACAGAGGGGGGAAATTATAACAAGTTTCCTCACAATGCCTTGAACAAAACCTTATTTGCTTTCAATTTTTTCTCAATGTCAAAAATTTCTGTATAAACAACAGTCCATAAAGATAGGCCTCCCCTCAGGGGGCCCTCCCATCTACCTATGGTCTCATGGAAGGATCCCATAACAAATGCATGGGATGGTCTGGGGCACCTCCTAACCATTGGTCGAAGGTTTGCATATATTAAGAGGAGCCTCACCCCATCTGGGTGTCTGCCAGAAAGTCAAGCCCTGAACCCCCAGAACCACCATCAAAAAAGATGAAGGACCTAACTCTGGAGGAGAAAAACCCACAAGCAAGACTCAACAAGGCAAACATACCTCACGTAAAGTAACTTGGGCTCATTTTAAAGATCTTGTTGACCAAGACATCAGATTGGCACCTTTGCCTGCTGGAAACCTCATCCCCAGGCCTATGATGATGGTCTTAATGTGTTCAGTACTCACTGCTTACAGTGAAGCCTCCTGTCAGGTAAATTGGGCTTTGGTCACTAGGCCACCAGTTTTAGTAGTGGCCAATTGGGAAGGATCCATACCTAAGCTTCTCTAATAATTCCAACCTTATTGATCCCCCCATGACAAATGCAAGAAACCCTTGCTGCCAACATGTCCAATGATGCTTTTCAGAAAGCCCCCTCAGATAATGATAGAATCCAATGGAATCAATATGTCACTGCATACCTTATCTTCTTGATAAGAGGAATTCCTCTGGGGAAGAGCAACATCTATGCATCTGTGTGGGCACAGCTCCCTATATGAAATGCCCCCAAATTACATGAGCTACTTCAGTACCTGCTAAACGGGACAAACAGTTACCAACTATTATGCAGGAAATCAGTATGGCATGATGGATATTACGTCAATATTGCTGGCTGCTGAGCCCATCAAAGGGGCAGCAACTGGCTGGATTAATGGATCTATATTAAGTCCAGACCCTCATCATGGATTTGTCTTTGTGACAAATTATACCCACATCAATTATGCACAAACTTGTGTTATGCCACCCTTTGCCATGCTAACAATCAATGATACTGATGCATAAATACCTCTCATACAGAGATCCGTTGTGCAGTCAATCCATGGTTAGGGCACAGTTAGGACCAAATGGCTCATCAGGTCATCTGTTCTGAGTGAGGATTTTAGAGGCAAGACCTGCCTGGTGTCACTTGGAGCAGGACATAAAAACTCTGGGCCTCTCATTTCTCAGATACTAGATGAGGGATGAAAAAAATACCTGTGCCCAACCAGCCGTCTGCACTTGTGAACCTGAGCAGGGTGGGCACATCAGACAAACATACTTAGTCACCCATAATGTATGCCATGTATGCAGTACTCCATCCACTTGTCCCCACATCTCCACCCTTTGATTGTTCCATAAGGAATCCAGCCAGCATTGCTCTTTTTTGTTTGGTGGACTTTACATGATACATAAACACCTCAAAACACAAGAAAAAAGTATAACTATTATAAATAGTAGGGCCAGGGTAATACCATTATGAGCCTTTGCAACATAAACAGTCGCTGCCTTTTCTCCTCCTGATTCCACCAGGCTCAGCACAGAGGGAACTGGCCTATACAAACAAAATTTGAATGTGTGATTTCACTTAAAATGTTTGTCCTGTCGTAGAGGGGATGCTCTTTGCATGTCAGCACCTGTGCAAGAAAGGCCAGCTTCCCTGGACAGGTGCAGAAATGGAGGCAATAACAGATGTAAGTGACCAAGAGTGGCTAGGAGCCACTTTTAGGAGACTGGGAAGATGGTCTCATACCCACCTGTGGCCCACTTATGCTGCCCTGTCCTGGGATCATTGCATGTCTTGGTCTGGGTGTCCCAAGTGTAGGAAAAAAAGAAAATGTATAAAGTGAACTGCCAAGAAAATAAGAAAGTGAAGGCAGAAGTTAGTGAGGGTTGTTGGAAAGAAAAAAGAAAGAGAAGAGAGGAAGGAATACATGGACTAATGGAAAAATTCCCCTGGAATTTAAGGTAGGTTAAAGATCACTTTCCTGTGTGAGCCACTCTTCTCTTAATCATGTGGTTTAATTCTTTCATAAATAACTGTGGTTATCCTATTTGTCCTCCATTTATATATCCCACACCTCATTCTCTCAAGTAAGACTTGAATTTTATGTGGATCTATCTTCAATGGTGCATGGAATGACATATCTTATCCTAGAGCTGGAAATAAAGTTCTATACTTAGTGGAAATTCTATCTTGTCCAAGGGCATATGGTGTAAAAAATTTGAATGTCTTTTAAACAGGACTCATATTTATGTATGGTTAAAACATTCATTTTTTTCTTATTTGTTATAAGTAGTTATACAGGACAGTTGGATGCATTTTTACACAGTGTAAAAAAATTTCTTCTGTCTGTCAATAGTGTAGGGTCACACAAGTAGTGTAATCATTCATATGTATAGAATAATAATGTCAGTCTCATTCCACCATCTTTTCCAATTCCATATCCACCTTTCTTCCCCTTATTTCCCTCTGCACAAGTCAAAGTTAACATTTAAGTTTTGATTGCAGTGTGATGTGACTCCAATAACCTTTTTAACATTTATATATATATATATATATATATATATATATATATATATATATATATATATATATATATAGTGCTGAGAATTGAACACAGTGCTTCACACATGCAAGGAAAGTGCACTACCACGAAGCCACATTACAGCCCTCCACCAACATTTTCATTTTGCATCTGTATATCCATTTGTCTAAGCACCATCAGTGATATGACTGTCCTCTAAACATTGTGTATTCTTATAAAATATTCATAGGCAACAGACACATCGGTTTAATTCTTGATTATCTACCTTTTCCTTTCATCAATTTGTGTGTTTTTATGCCAGTACCACATTTTTGTAATTTCTATAAATTTCTATAGTAAGTTTTAAAATTACGAAGTCTGAGTTATATTTCTTTTAAAAATATTTTATTTTTGCTATTTGTGTCCCTTTTCTGTTTAGTTTGAATTTGATGACCAGCTGTCCTATTTCTGCAAAATAAAAAAAAATGTAGTTGGGATTTTGACAAAGATTATTTTAGAGTTGTAGATTATTTTGTTCACCATTTCCCCTTTGTCAAACTAACTACATCATCTGTGAACATGAAATATCTTCTTATATATTTTGCATGATTTTATTTGAGGAAAGTTTTATACTTTTATGTACAAGATTTTTTTTATTTTGGTTATTTTTTCTATGAATTTATTTTTATGCAAATATAAATAATTTTTAAAAATTTTTAGATTAAATTGTTCATTACTGTTATATAAATGAGATGATCTTTTCAGTATTTATCTTGTAATCAGTAATTTTGCTGAATTCATTATATTGTCTGTGACAGTGATATGTTTAACCTACATTATTTGGCATCTTTTATAAATGGGATCATATTATCTGTAAACAGAGATAGTTTATTTCTCCCTATCTAATTTTGTTGCTTTTTCCCCAGCTAAATATTTAAATATTTATTGTCACCTTAGACAAAAATATTTATTGTTCTTTTACTGATCTGCTATAAAGAATTGAATGATTTTACCACACCTTTCTCACCACTGAAGAAATCTTCTAAAAAAGTAGAATTAAAAAACTATAGAACTCAAAATAATAATATCAATAACATGGATTTTACTGACATATAAAGAATATTTCAACCTGCTTCCAGGGAATATACTTTCTTCTCAGCAACACATGGATCCTTCTCTAAATAAACCATATAGTATGCCACAAAGCAACTCTTACCAAATTAAAAAAAATGTAGAGATACTACCATGCACTTTATCAGATCATAATGAAATAAAATTGGTAATTAATGACTAAATAAAAATTGAAAATTAATCCCAAACCTGGAGACTAATTAATATGCTACTTAATGAACAAATGGTTGCAGAAGACATCAAGTGGAGATTAAAAAACTTCTTAGAGGTAAATGAGAAAATAGACACAACATATCAAAATATCTGGAACACTATGAAAGCAGTAATAAGAAGAAAGTTCATTGCATGGAGTTCTTTTTTTAAAAGAACAAAAAGTCATCAAATAAATTTCCCCACTTTTTATCTCAAAGCTCTAGAAAAAGAACAAATCCAGAGCAAAAGCAATAGAAGGCAAGAAATAATTAAAATTAGAGCTGAAATCAATGAAATAAAAAAATTAAAAATTTACAAAATAAAAAGTTGGTACTTTGAAAAAAATAAATAAAGTTGACAGATCCTTAGCTACACTGAAGAAGAGGAGAGAAAAAAACCAAATTACCAACATATTTCATAAAAGATAATGTCAAAACAGACATTACAGAAGTACATAAAATAGTTAAAATTTATTTTGAAAACTTATAATTCAATAAAACAGAAGATATTGAAGGCATTGACTAATTTCTTAACTCATACAACTTACCCAGATTGAATCAGGAAGATACACACAATGAAATAGAAGATGCTATCAGAAGCCTACCAACCAAGAAAAGCACAGAGTCAGAGAAATACACAGCCAAGTTCACCAAGACCTGAAAAGGAGAACTACTATCAATACTATTCAATTTATTCCATGAAATAAAAAAAGAGGAAGCACTTCCAAACTCATTCAATGAGGGAAATATTACCTTTATTCCAAAACCAGGCAAAGACACACCAAAAAGAAAAAAGAAAACTTTACACTATTATTTCTAATAAACATTGATGCGAAAATTCTCAATTAAATTCTAGCAAATCAAATGCAAACATACCAAAAAGATTGTGCACCATGATCAAGTAGGATGCAAGGTTGGGTCAACATATGGAAATCAATGAATGTAATTCATCACATCGATAGACATAAAGATAAGAATCCATATGATTATCTCAATAGATGCAAAAAAAGCATTTGACAAAATAGAGCACCCCTTTATGTTTCAGACACTAGAAAAACTAGGAATAACAGGAACATATTTAAACATCATAAATGCTATCTATGCTAATCTCTAGGTCAACATCATTCTAAATGGAGAAAAATTGAAGGCATTCCCTCTAAAAAATGGGAGAAGACAGGGATGCCCTCTTTCACCACTTCTATTTAACATAGTTCTTGAAACACTGGACAGAGCAATTAGACAGACTAAAGAAATTAAAGAGATACATATGTGAAAAGAAGAACATAAATTAGCACTATTTGCTGATGATATAATTCTATACATAAAATAACCAGGAAGCTCCACCAGAACAAATTCTAGAACTTGAAAATGCATTTATCAAAGTATTAGGATATAAAATCATCACCCATAAGTCAAACGCATTTCTGTATATCAGTGACAAATTTTCTGAGAGGAAAATAAGGAAAACTACTCTATTCACAGTAGTCTCAAAAAATAAAATAAAATACATGGAATCAACATAATGAAAGACATAAAAGAGCTATACATTGAAAACTACATACCCTAAAGAAGAAAAAATTAAAGAAGACCTTAGAAGATGGAAAGATCTGCCTTTCTCTTGGATAGGCAGAATTAATATTATCAAAATGACCGCACTACAAAAAGTACCATACAAATTTAATGTAATTCCAATCAAAATCCCAATGGCATTCCTCAAAGAAATAGAAAAAGCAATTATAAAACTTATCTGGAACAAAAGAGACCCAGAATTGCTAAATAAATCTTTAGCAGGAAGAGTGAAGCAGGTGGCAACACTATATCAGACCTTAAACTGTACAACAGAGCAATAATAACAAAAACACCCTGGTATTTACACCAAAAAAGACTAGTAGACCAATGGTACTGGATAGAGGACACAGAGACGAACCCACAAAACTACAAAGATATTATATTATACAAAGATGACAAACAACATACACTGGAGAAAAGATAGCCTCTTCATCAAATGGTGCTGGGAAAACTGGAAATCTATATGTGACAAAATAAAATTAAACCCCTATCTCTGACCACGTACAAAACTCAACTCAATATATATCAAAGACATAGAAATTAAACCAAGACTGTGCATCTAGTAGAAAAAAAGTACACCCTAATCTTCATCATGTGGGATTAGGCTCCAAATTACTTAATAAGACTCCTGTGGCACAAGAATTAAAATCAAGAATCAACAAAAGGTAAAAAATCAAACTAAAATGTCTCTTTGTAGCAAAATTAACAATCTGTGAGGTGTATAAAGAGCCTATACCTTGGAAGCAAATTTTTACCTCTCATGCATCAGATCAAGCATTAGTCTCTCAGGTATATAAAGAACTTAAAAAGCTAAGCACCAAAAGCAAAACCAAATAACCAAATCAATAAATGGACCAAGCAATATTACCAAAAGTTCTTTATAGGTTTTATGCAATGCCAATCAAAATCCCAAAGGCATTTCATGTAGAAATAGATAAAGCAATCATGAAATTCATATAGAAAAATAAAAGACCCAGAATAGCAAAAACAATTCTAAGCAGGAAGCGTGAATCAGGCAGTATAGGGATACCAGACTTCAAAATATACTACAGAGCAATAGTAACAAAAACAGCATGGTACTGGTACCAAAACAGGCGGGTGGACCAATGGTACAGAATAGAGGACACAGAGACTAATTCACAAAATTACAACTATCTTATATTTGATAAAGATGCTAAAAGCATGCAATGGAGGAAGGATAGCATCTTCAACAAATGGTGTTGGGAAAACTGGAAATCCATATGCAACAAAATGAAACTGAATCCCCTCCTCTCGCCATGCACAAAAGTTAACTCAAAGTGGATCAAGGAGTTAGATATCAAATCAGAGACTCTGCGTCTGATAGAAGAAAAAGTTGGCTGCAATCTACATATTGTGGGGTCAGGCTCCAAATTCCTTAATAGGACACCCATAGCACAAGAGTTAATAACAAGAATCAACAAATGGGACTTACTAAAACTGAAAAGTTTTTTCTCAGCAAGAGAAACAATAAGAGAGGTAAATAGGGAGCCTTCATCCTGGGAACAAATTTTTACTCCTCACACTTCAGATAGAGCCCAAATATCCAGAGTATACTAAGAACTCAAAAAATTAAACAATTAGAAAACAAATAAACCAATCAACAAATGGGCCAAAGACCTGAACAGACACATCTCAAAGGAGGACATACAATCAATCAACAAGTACATGAAAAAATGCTCACCATCTCTAGCAGTCAGAGAAATGCAAATCAAAAACACCCTAAGATACCATCTCAATCCAGTAAGATTGGCAGCCATTATGAAGTCAAATAACAACAAGTGCTGGCGAGGATGTGGGGAAAAGGGTACATTTGAACATTGCTAGTGGGACTGCAAATTAGTGCGGCCAATTTGGAGACCAGTATGGAGATTCCTTGGAAAGCTTGGAATGGAACCACCATTTGACCTAACTATTCCCCTTCTTGGACTATTCCTTAAAGACCTTAAAAGAGCATACCATAGGGATACTGCTACATTGATGTTCATAGCAGCACAATTCACAATAGCTGGATTGTGGATCCAACCTAGATGCTCTTCAATAGATGAATGGATAAAACAATGTGGCATTTGTTCACAATGGAGTATTACTCAGCACTAAAAAATGACAAAATCATGGAATTTGCAGGGAAATGGATGGCATTAGAGCAGATTATGCTTAGTGAAGGTAGCCAATCCCTAAAAAACAAATGCCAAATGTCTTCTTTGATATAAGGAGAACAACTAAGAACAGAGTAGGGAGGAAGAGCATGAGAAGAAGATTAACATTAAACAGGGATGAGAGATGGGAGGGAAAGGAAGAGAGAAGGGAAATTGCATGGAAATGAAAGGAGACCCTCATTGTTATACAAAATTACATATAAGGGGAAGTGAGGGTAAAGGGGAAAAAGAGGGGGAGAAATGAATTACAGTAGACGGGGTAGAGAGAGAAGATGGAAGGGGAGAAGAGGGGAGGAGGGACAATACAGGATAGGAAAGGCAACAGAATACAACAGACATTAGTATGGCAATATGTAAAGTGGATGTGTAACCGATGTGATTCTGCAAACTGTATATGGGGTAAAAATGGGAGTTCACAACCCACTTGAATCAATTATATGAAATATGATATGTCAAGAACTATGTAATGTTTTGAACAACCAATAATAAAAATTAATAAAAAAAATAAATAAATGGGCCAAGGACCTGAACAGACACTTCTCAGAAGAGGATATAAAATCAATCCACAAATATATGAAAAAATGTTCATTTTCTCTAACAATTAGAGAATTGCAAACAAAAACTACTCAAAGATATCATCTCACTGTACCCAGAATGGTCGCTATTATGAAGACAAACAACAATTCTTTTGGTGAGGATGTAGGGGAAAAGTTACACTCATGCATTGATGGCAGGACTGCAAGTTGATGCAGATTCCTTTGAAAATTGAGAATAGAACCACCACTTGACCCAGCTCTCCTTTTTTTGTTTATAATCAAAGAACTTGAAAAACAGCATATTATAGGGACACAGCCACATCAATATTTATATCAGCACAATTCACAATAGCTAAACTGTGGGACCAAGCTAGATACTCTTCAGTAGAGAAATGGATTAAAAAATGTGATATATATATACCCATTTAATTTTTATTCTATATAGCACATATTATTATCATCTCCACTGTACAAACGAGAAAACTGAGGCACAAATAAGTCACGTGACTTGTTCAAGAGCACAATGCTCTTAAATGGCAGGAGTTTAAATTCACAGCAATATTTGTCTGCCTGTAGAGCCCAAACCACCAACCACAGGGCATACATAGGGTTCTTCCTAATTAACTTTCTATTCACCCATGTCTTACCACATTTCTATACTACTGACATCTCCTTTTGGTTTTGGCACTCACCTCTAAGATCAGCTCTTCTTTCACTGATTCCTTTAAGCGTTATGGGGAGATCAGGAATCACTGATTAGTTCTTTCCTCATATCCTCTAAAATATATATTTATATTTATATTTCCTTTTAGTTTTCTAATATTATTTTCTACATTTATGTGTTTGGTCCAGTTTGAGTTTCTGTAGATGGGATAAATGAATTTCCAAATTAATTATTTGTATTTAGATATCTATCATTTTAGCAACATCTGTTTCAAAGCTATTCATTTAAAATAATTTGTGAATAGGCAAATTTGTAGACTCTCAGCTCTATTCCTTATTTCCACATATATATTTTTCTGTCAATACCATACTATATTGATTACTGATGATTTTTAGCAAGTTTCGAATAGAGAAAAAGCATGGTCCTCCTAGATTTTTTCCCATTAAAGATTGTTTTGGTTATTTGAAAGCCTGTGTGATTTCATGTATGAATTTTAGTATCAGACTGTCAATTTCCATAAAGAAACAATCTGAGATGCTGAAAGTGAGAGCAGTGGCATTTTAGGACAATATCACCATGTTTTGCATGTTAAGAATATTTGACTTCCCAATCCATGAACATAAGATTTTTTTCACATTTGTTCAGATCTTTAACTTAAAAATATATAAAAAAGTCATAATTTTCATCTTGTAACTTTTTCACTTTTTTCATGAAATTTACTGTTTAACATTTTTATTATTTTTTAGACTGACCTCTTTCTATGATGCACAGAGTGATCTTGAACTCATGGTCTCAAGAAGTCCTCCCCAATTAACCACCCAACTATCTGGGACTATGATTTCCTACAATAGGCAGGTAATCTTTTATTATTTTGATGTTATTGTAAATAATTTTATTTCATGAAACACTTGGACACTCTTGCTAAAAATATAAACTAATACTGACAACATGAATAATAATGTGGGAGTTTCAAACAATTAAAACTAGAAAAACCATATGACTCAGATATTTTTCTCCCATATACTGTATTATCCAGGTCCTCAAAAGATCAGAATTAATAGAACACATATATGTATATGTTCATGAACAAGGAGACTTAATAGATCAACTAACATGATAATGAGATGAGTAGTCCTCAAAGCTGCTGACTATAAGATGGGAAAAAAAAAGAAAACTTATAAGATCACAGGCCAAGAAATTGGAAACTTCTTACATCAAATTCAGTGAAGCAGCTACTGTCCAAGACAGAAGGATTAAAAGGCTCATGTAGAGGCAATGGTGCAAGTCCACATTCAAAGACTGAAAAATCTGATGTCAGATGTCCAGAGGTCACACAACAAGAGGGAGAAAAACAAAACAAAACAGAAACTAATCTATGAAGATAGAAGCACAAGCCAGTGACAGTCTTCATTCTCTATTTATTCAAATACAATGGACTGGTTGGTTTTATGTACATTCATGACACCTCTTCCCCACTGGGTTCTGACCAAATTTTTGAAACACACTCAGGAACACCCAGAGGTATTTTATATCAATTTTCTAGAAATACCTAAATCTGCTCAGGTTGACCACTCAAAGTAACCATTACAAAAACCAAAAAATAAAAATAAAATCCAACTTTGAGAATATCTGCACTCCCAATAAACTGAAACACTACCCATAAAAGCCATTTCATATAAAAACTTAAATGTCTATAAAATAAAATAAAATAAAAAGTACCTGGGGTTGAGGCTGTATCTCAGTGGTAGAATGCTAGCCTGCACATGTGAGACACTGTATTTTATCTTCAATACCACATAAAAAATCAATGAATAAATAAAAATAAAAAGATATTCTTTCCTTGTAGAATTAAAAAAATAAAACCCTAAATATAAAATCTGTAGATATATGATATTCATATAATGTATAAATAATTTATAGCAAATACATTTACACATGCATATTTATCTATGTTCATATGTTCATATATCCATAATATATATATATATATATATATATATATATATATATATATAGAGAGAGAGAGAGAGAGAGAGAGAGAGGTACATATATGTAGATATACATACACACACACACACACACAGCTATAAACAGACAGGTATAACTTCTTGTTTTCAAAATTTTTCTTGAGTCAGAATCTTTTATGCTGCTGAGAATGTCACTAAGATACTGAGGCTGGCCACTAAAACCTTGATTTTCAAAGAAGGATGCTGTAGGTGCCTGTAATATAGTAAGAGGCTGTCTTAAAAATAAATAGTAAAAATTACTGAGGATATATCTCAATAAAAATGCAACCCTGAATTCAAACTCCCTATTTTTTCACCATTTAAATTAATATGGATGAAGCTGGAGAACTTCATGCGAAGTGAAATTATCAAGACACAGAAAGAAATAAGAAATGCATTGCATACTCTGTGTTTAGAACCCTGTCCCAACCAACAAAAAAAAATGAGTGCACACAAATAAAATGTTGTGTATTTCAGGATGATACTTAACAGTAATGCATCACATTCTGAAAATCCCAATGACAGTAGAATTTTAGGTATTCCTAATACAGAATAAAGTAATTTTGTGAGATGATGGATTTTTTAACATAAAAACATACATATTAATGTGATTAAATGTAATGTTTTCATGCATACATTCACAGATATTAATAATATCAATATATACTTATTCCATCTTTGTTACCTTTCTACACACCCTAGATATAGTAATCAATATTCTATTTTAACAAAATTTTATTTTAGTTATCTAGAATAAGAGATGTAATAGATTTCTGTCTCCTTATTCACTTAAAACACATCATCCAATTTATTTATATTTATGTCTGAGTAATACGGCATTTTGAATATATAATATACTTTCTGATAGATATATTAAGTTGTTCAGGTAAAACTGATTTTTCTTTTTATATGTATCACTAAGCACAGTTATAAAACTTAAACTTATATTACAAAAGAAGGAAACAACAGAAACCCCCCCAAAAATACAGGGAACTGCTTTTTTGGCCTATATTTATTAAACTAAAAAGAAGCAATACAAAACATATAAATAAATAAATAAATAAATAAATAGGATTTCCTTTACTTTAAATTTATCTGTAAACAAGATATCAATATGTTAATTCTCTTTGTAACTGTCACACAAAACTAATATTATAGTGTTCTGTAGATTATATTACATTACACAGAAAACCTGCTCTAGGGCAACCAATAAAATAAAACATCAGTGTGATAGACAATGTATGATTCATACTCTTTCTTCACATGTATACTTTTGGTGTTACAATTATTTTGCTCAATACTCCCAAGTTTATGTCATCCATCAATATATCTATAATTGAAATCTTCAGTTATTTCAAAGATAGAAAGGAGAGAGAGAGAGAGAGAGAGAGAGAGAGAGAGAGAGAGAGAGAGAGAGAGAGAGTTGGTTTTAAACTTTGTCATTCTACCTGATTACTACCACAGTCTAGGCAAGGAGTTCTGCCCATGGTGATTCACGAGAAGTATTGCCAAGCACACTTCTCTTCAAGCAAGGTTCATCTTGAGCAAAATTTTTTTTGGCCTTGAATGCTAGAATGCAAGTGAGGTGGAAGTAGCATGGTGGGTAGGCAGATGGTGTGTGAGAGTTAGGAAATTTGACCAAGTCCTATAAATAATCATGTTTAAATATCTATATTTATTTTTATGTAGTGCTGAGGATCAAACCCAGTGCCTCACAGATGCAAGGCAAGTGCTGTACCACTGAGCTACAGCCTTATCCCCAAATAATATATTTTTTAAATGCATCAACTGCATTTTTTACATCATATGTATCTTCTATGATTCTACAATTAAACCTCAGAGACTCTGTTCTTTATACCCTGTTAGCTCAACACAGATTTTCTTAGAGTCCTCTTCCTTACACTTTGAAATAATTATTTGCTCTTCCTCACAGCACTTGTACACATATCTCTCTCAAACAATTTTTTTTATATCTGGGGAATTTTTAAATGCTGAATAATTGCCAGGTGAATTAACAGTTGGTGTTCCACTTCCTATGATGTGAAGAGCCATATCCTCTCTCTGTGGTCTCCGTCTTCTCACATAAAAATGGCAAAATTACTACATATTTGCAACCCTAATTTTCATCCTGATCCAACTCTAATTATTTGAAAGTAAAAGATGTAATCCTTGCCATGGTTTGTGGAACACAAGTCTAATTTCAGTTACATGAGAGGCTGAGTCTAGAGCATCACAGCTTTTAGTTGAGTCTCAATAACTTAGAAAGACCTTGTCTAAAAATAAAATTAAAAAGCCTGGTAATATAGCTCACTGGTATAACATACTTAGGCCCAATCTGCAGTACCACAGTGATAAAACATAATTTCTGCCCTCTTTCTTTAAAGATAAAGCCCTTAGGAAAAAAAGAGGACTTAGGGATGTGACTAGATCTGGTATAAGAAAGCCATGTGTTCTATTTTTTCATTTTTACCTTTTAAGAACTTTCTAAAAATTATCCTAAGTATTTTGGTTTTGATATGATTGTTATGAAAATGGTTTTTAATTTAAAATATAAATATTCATATTCTTATATACATTAACAACTGATTGATCTTTAATCTTGTTACTTTTCTGAGCTCACTTATAGGTAATAAAAGTTCGTGATAAATTTTTACTTTTAAAATATCCACTTGAAAACACTTCTATCTAAAACCTCATTTGGAAAAAATTAAACAATTGAGGCAGTAAGAGACTGAAGCAAGTTACAATGCCTCTTATTTTTAAAAAGGCAAAAATATTGCTGAAATCTTCAGCCATCTGTAATCACTATGAGTCAGAAAGCAAGACAACAAATTTCCACAAACACACATTCAAGACACAGTAGATGATAGATACAGTAGCCAGCAAATCTTTCTAATCTCAATCTAGAAGGAGGTAGAATGAAGAAAGTAACCCATCAATCTTAAAAACTTAAAAATAATAATTGCAAAGACATTAATTTAAGCATCATACCTCCCCTTATATATAAAAGGGTTGTTCAATGCAAATAAAAAAAACATGTCATATTTTGCTTGAAAATATTTCTTCAGGTACAAATCATGAGAGGTAGTCTAAAACAAAGTTGGGAATGTTCTTAATAGCATAATACATAGTTTCCATTCCATAGAAGCTTAGTACTTTAGATTAAAGAAGTTTTATGACCAAACCATTGATGTTTCTGACAAAAATAGTAATCTTCAGTTATATTTTGCAAAAGATTTGCACAGCTTTGACAGCTACTATTTAGTTTTAACATCTATTTTTCATATTAGCATTTAGTCACATAATTAATTTAAATTTCAGGAAAAAAATCTTAATTTGCCACTTGAAACATAAACATAAATGTAAATGCTTAAAATAATAGGAGTTTATTCTTTGAAAGTGAAGAATGTTTAAGTATCTTGGCAACAGAATACTCTCACTTTGTCTGCAGAGCCACACTCCTTCAAAACTATGTAGGAAAAAAAAAACTACTCTAGATTCCAGTGATTGTGGACATTGCTCTGCTTATGGTCATAAAATATTTTCTTGTTTTTGTTCTCATGTAACCCTAAAAAATAAGACAATAGTACATGATGGTACACAAACAGCTGCTGAAAAACTCACACAGTCTATGTCCCTAGCACAGAAGATGGCAGATACCTGTGAGCTTTTCTTTGCTTACACTAAATGCCAGAATTTAAGAAAATAAAGCTATAAGAACAATAAGGAAGAAAGGTATGGCACCATGGGCCTTCAAACTGAAGCAGTTCAGGAAACAGATTCAAAAAAATATGGAATGAAGAGAGAGCTGCTTAGAACACTACATGTGAAATATTAAAAAATTCAGAGATTGTCAAACCTAAATATGCTCATTGGACATAGTCAAACTCAAAAGCACAGCAGAGGATACAGCCCTGTTAAGATAGCAGGTATTGGCTATGTATTTAACTTGACTTTGAGAAACTTTCCTAGGTGAATATTGACTAGATCACCCCAACTAAGATCATTTTCAACCTGTGTGCATGTCCCTGCTAATCCCAATATGATGTGTCTTTTCATAACATCTCTGGGGGTTCTTATATATTTCAGGTATTTCATTTAGTTATTTCATTCTTTCTAAATTCAACCTGGTAAATTTTTAGATTGCCTCCATGAATCCTAATTTGGTGCCAGTGATGGTAGCACATGTCTGTAATCACAGAAATTTGAGAGGCTGAGACATGAGAATGATGAGTTCAAGATGAGCCTCAACAATGGTGAGGCACTAAGCAACTTAATGACAGCCTGCCTCTAAATAAAATACAAAATAGGGCTGAAGATGTGGCTTGGTAGTTGAGTGCCTCTGATTTCAATCCCCAGTCAAAAAAAAATCTACTTTTGTTTTTATAAGTCAGTGTGTCTCCAAAGTCCAAAGGTAAGATCTAGAGTGGGAGATATACTTAGTCAACTCTTCTAATAAAGTGCTTATAGTTGATAATATATGAAGTACTTTTCATTTCTTTGGGGGAAAAAAGACATCACAACAGAGTACAACACAGAAGAGAAGTTTCAAAAAATATTCCAAAGAAGAGAAAATACTAAAATGAAAAATAAATACATAAATGAATAAATATGTGAGTATAAAGCTATACTATTTAAAGAAGTTAAAATTCAAGCCAAGAGAATATTGTATATTTACCAAACTGTAAAAAAATAAACATACACAAAAAGAGACTAATGGTTACAGAGATGTTAAGTGACAAAAATTGTCAAATTTGCTGTGCTAAGGTCAAAGGTAGAGCAACGTTGCAACATAGTGTGATGCTATCTATTGAGGCTTACGCAATGAACACTTAATTCTACCTGTAGACAGAAGAGAAGAGAATAAATATATATATATTCTATGAGAATGCTCTAACTTGCCCCTAAAACTGCCACATTTACCAAATGAAAAATTTTCTCCATCTACCACCACACCCTACAGTGCAAGAGGTTTGATCAGTACACTGAGGCTCAGTTTTCACACCAGACCAAACATGGCCCAAACATCACATAGAGGAGACCAGATGGCAGTGGTTTATTTAGTAAAAATGATCTGAAGAATAGAAAGTAAATTGAAAGAAAGTCAAGCTAAAGAGAGAAAAATATAGAAGTGGAAGAGGAGAATTATAAGGGGGGGGGCTTTCCTATTAATGAGTAAAGAGAGAGTCAATTTCTTTAAAATGTTTTAATAGTATTAGATGAAAACATAAAGTAGTCATTACAGTTGGGGATTACGAAGGGTAGTAAGAGGAATAGGACATAAAGAGGTTGTCAGGGCATAATTAGTGTTCTATTTCTTGAGGTAGGCAATAGTACATAGTATTCATTATTTGTGTAATTCAAGAATCTATATAATTTCAATGTCCTTTTCTGAATGAGCTCAATAAAATCAAATTTCTTTTGTAAAAGATTGTAGAGAATCTCAAAAGGGATTAAAATTGTTCTAGAAAAAACTATGTAGTAATAAACATGATATATTTTTATTGTGGTGCTGGTTTCTTGGGTATGAATATATGTCAAAAGATAAAAGTATATTCCTAAGAAGTGTAAAGGTTAATATGTGCTAATTAAACCTCCACAATGCTGTAAAAGAGTGGTTTGCATCCAAAGCTGCATCCAAAGATGTAGTAGTACTACAACAAAAAATAAAATATAAAGTATTTAAAAAAGTAGTTCTAAGCCGTCCTCAGAAAAAATGAAGCCCTAAGTTATTCAGTGAGACCCTCTCTATCAAAAAAATACAAAAATAAAAAGAAAGCTGGTAATGTGGCTCAGCGGCTAAGGAAACATGAATTTAACTTCTGCCCTCTCCCAAATTAGTAAGACTTAAATTAGTAAGCAATAAAATGAGTAAGAATTTATTAGCAAATAATTTATCTTAATAGTTTGGAATAAGAGTGTATTTATGAAAATAAAGTAGAGAAAATTCTAAGCAAAGGAGCAAATTTAGCAAATATTAAAAAGTACCACATAAAAAATTACAAATGTCAATGTTGGTGTTTTTAAAAAGCAAATGAAATTAAAAGAGCACTGAAAATTTTTATTATTAAAAATCATGTCAATTATACACTATATAATGGCAAATATATGTATATATACACTGATATTTCACTTGTTGAGATTATATTCTGGAAAGTTTATATAAAAATGTTTCTGCCATTTTACAAACAGCTGAATTTAATGACAAGAATCTAGATGGAACAGACTACTACATGCCCAGGCTATTTGCTACATGCATTGTTGTATATGAAGACTACACCTGATCAAAACATCACAATGACATCAACAACTGATTCTGTGATTTGTGACAATTAGTGTAACCCTCCAAATAAATTCATAGACTATAAAACTCATAGATTGCAATGGAGGGAGAAAATGGCAATATTTCCAAAAAAAAATATGTTAGAATAGAGGGACATCAGTGTTGCAATAAAAATGCAATTCTACCCTTCACTCAAAACATAGCACCTCATTTTTATATAATGCTCTATATAAAAATTTTAAGTAGGGCTGGGGGTGTGGCTCAAGCGGTAGCACGCTTGCCTGGAATGCGTGCGGCCCGGGTTCGATCCTCAGCACCACATACAAACAAGGTTATTGTGTACGCCGATAACTAAAAAATAAATATTAAAATTCTCTCTCTCTCTCTCTCTCTCTCTCTCTCTCTCTCTCTCTCTCCCTCTCTCATTAAAAAAATTTAAGTAAATATTACTACAACATAAAATAAAATAGAATGCATTAAAAAATAGCTCTAAGCCATCCTCATAAACAATGAGGCCCTCTCTCAAAATAAAATACAAAAAATAAAAAAGAAAGCTGTGGTAATGTGGCTTAGTGCCTAAGGACCTCTGAATTTAACTTCTGCCCTCTCCCAAAAATGCTATTGTACCCTTCATTTACACAGTATAAGAATCCATTTTTATGTAGTAAATATTGAGCATATAAATTATGAATAAATAATACTAAAATATGAAAGAAAACATAAAGAATTCAAAAGTTATTGTAAGAAAGAGAGATAAGGTTCATGTGGTGGGACAAACCTGAATATCCAGTATTCTGGAGCCAAAGACAGAAGGATCATAATTACACCGATAATCACAACAACTGAACAAAATATTTTCACAAAATAAAATTTATAAAAGGTTAAAAAAGCTTGAGGATATAGCTTAGAATTAGGACACCCTGGTTTCAATATTCATATCACAAAGAGGAAAAAACAACAACAACACAAATTAGACAGTTATTTCTTTGCAAAATTACATAAAATATTTTTAAATTTTTAGTTTTATAATATTAAAATAAAATTCTCCTCATCAAATACCATTAAAGAGTGCAAGGTGAAATGACAGAGTAAAAGAAACTAATTTCCTCACATATAATTAAACAACCTATGTGTTGAGGAAAAAAGATTGCAAAGAAAAAGCATGCAAGAAACTTGAACATATAATTTATATGAGATATCTAAGTGTTCAATAATTCTAAAAAACTCAAAATTAGATAATGTAAAATAACATCACAATATACACCACATTTAAAACTATTGACAAAGATGTGGAATGAATTAATTATCATGTAGGAAAGATGGTGTTTTAGTTTTTGCTATCCACATGTGCAGACTGTTTTTCTATTGAAGATACCTGATACACTTCCACAAGCAACAGACTAAAATTATAGCACATTTATAGATATGTATACAGCAGTATTTTTCCAAAAAGTTTAAAGATAACATCTTGATTAAAGAGGAAATACATTTAGAAAGAGATAAATAATAAACTGTGGAAAATAATGGTTTCTAGAAGAAGAAACAAAATTTTTATCACATTAAATCCAGAAGGGGGGGACTATAAAACACCAAGTATGGCTTGAGTTGTGGCTCAGAGGCAGAGTGCTTGCCTTGTACATGTGGGGTACTGGATTTGATCCTCAGAACTACATCAAAATAAATAAATAAAATAAAGATATTGTGTTTCAAAAAATAACACTATGTAAGTTTTTTTATGTCATATGAATGTTATATTTTATAGGAAACATATTTAAATAGAAAATATGTGAGATTTGAAAATATAAAAAATGCATAGAATCACACAAAACTCTCATTTAAACACCATGTGTGTAGATGACAAAACTCATCATTATAAAGATGACCATTACCCCCAAATTAATTTATAATAATACTAATAACACCCTACCAAAATTTCAAAATGCTTTACTTCTAATTAAAGAAGAGACAAAAGAAAAAATTTCTAAATTTCTTCAGAACTCTGCTCATAAAAGAAAAAAGCAGCAGCTCTTAATTGCAAATCTTTCAAGATCACAAATAAGTGGCTTCACATTAATGTGTGAGTATTTCCTTAGTCTAAAATCCACAACAGGAGTGAAGAAAAAGGGGTAAAAATCACAGGTTTATAATTATTTCTAGAATAGATTCTTAAAAACTTGAATCAGAAATTTAGTTCACCAGCAAAATTTAAGGCCTTCTGAAGATGTGTACGGCTCTTAGAATAGCTACTCTCAGGGCTTAGGGTTATGACTCACAGTTCTAGTCCTTTTCTAGAAGGCATGAGGCACTGGGTTAAATGCTCAGCATCACAAAAAATAAAATAAAATCAAGGTATTGTGTACAATTGCAACTAAAAAATAAATGTCAAAGAAAACCAAGAGTGGTTACTATCAAAAAGTTGAATGATAACTAATATTTCAATTATATGGTTATGGAAGAAAAAATAAACACTTTCACATTGAACTAGAATATAAGTTTAATAACTCACATTTTTTAAAAATTCATGAGAGCTCTTTAAAAGCTAACACAGTAAAAATAATTCTGGTTGTATTTTCTGGAAAATACAACTGGAACTGGAATCAACATGTCAAATAATGGCTGCATTGTAATCTTCATTGTAGCAGCATTCACAGAAGCCAAAACACGGGGTGGGGAGAAACTTAAGTGCATTTTTAGATTAAGGATATACCAGAAGATTCAAAAGATTCTTTCTAGCCACAATGCATTTAGGCTGTTTTGAAACTTACACCTCTCTCTAACAGAATAGGACCCAAGAACTGAGTCTGACCTTAAACTTGTGCCTTAGAGATCTTACATGTGTCAGGTGTGAGATACTAATATCTAGCTGTTTTGAAACACAGGACCAGAAAAAAAATCAGAGAGGGCATGATATCCCCATGACATAAACTCCACAAGAAGGATTCTCAGCCCAAAGACATTCTGACAAGGTGTCTGTCCTGGAAAAGACAAAGAAAGAACACACATATACAAATTTTTATGAAAATCTAGTGATTCTTCTCTACTCATGTGAAATGCTCAAAAACAAAAAAAAACCCAAATGTTTTGTTTTTATTTGTCTGTGGTTCTGAAGATTTAACAAAGGGGCATATTAAATCTGAGCTATATCCCCAGCCCTTGTTTTAAAATTGTGAGATGTCTACCTAACTTGCCCACAGTCTACCTAAATTCTTGAAGTTGACTGTAAAATTGCAATCTTCCTGCCTTTTCCACCTGAGTCTGGGAGTACAGTTATGTGGCACTGAACCCAGACAGAAAACAAATCCTATAAACAGATCCATCCAATTTCTTCATAAAAATTCAAAAATACTGTGCCCATTAGAACTGTAGTATGAAAAAAAAGTGAGGACTGTTGGGCGGAGATATTGTCATTAGGAATCTGGACAGGAAGATGGAATTTATGAATTTACTGACAGATTTAGAATATTCAGGGTTAACCATGCAGAATGACACAAACCTTTAATCACAGCAACTCCGGAGACTAAGTCACAAGATCAATGCCAGTCTCAGCATCTGTCTAAAAATAAAATTAAAAGTACCAGGGATGTAGCTAAGTGATATAGGATCTCTGGATTTAATCTACAGTACCACTATACTCACAAAAAAGAAAGACTAGCAAGATTGAGAGGAAGGAATAACTGAGACTCCTACAGATCACTACCACACTCATGCAAGGAGAGAACACATGGAGTTTTGATTCTAGTGACTCTGCTCACTCCAGGAAACAATCTTGAAAGAAGCTAAAATGCTGCACTTTCAGAAAGAAGTTCAGGTAAGGATGGAAGATACTCTGCAGAAATAGGACAGGACTCCCAAAGTCCCCATCACTGACATATGCCCAACATTACTGGCCACTAAAGACTCAGAGAAAACCTAACCTAGATGATGACCATGGCCTGCAGATTCTAGAGACTACCCCAGGGTTACCAGTCCACAGTTGCCAGTTCCTACAAGAGTACAGCCAATTTCATGACGCCTTGCCCACCAGTATCAGGGTACCAGAGCACACCACCACTTACTAGTTTTTGAGGGGCCCAATGTTCTGTCAGTAAATATTTCAGCACATGAACAAGGAAAAAAATTAGATCCACTGAACATAAAGAGGAATCTTAGAAAGGGAAAAAAATGCTGGCAATCTCTAGAGAAAAAACGCCACACCAGATGGCCAAAGCCTGCCTCTCATCATTGGCCATGTGCTATATTTGATATAGCACACCTAAGAGGACAGCACTTATATTTTCACTCTCTCAGGCTAATCCTACTGAGTTTTCTGTTTTAGTGACATGTCATCAAATGCTGAAAAGAATGAGGTTAGAAAGACAGATTCTTGGTTGCAGTTTTTTTTTTTTTTTTTTTTTCAGTTGCTGGGAACTGAAATACAGAGCCTCAGGCTGCAACTGGCTTAAGTTAAGGTTTCCTGGTAGTAGTGAGACCCAACCTACCCAAAAGAACATTTGCATTTAGCCTCTCACATAAGGTCTTTTTAATCTGTGATTTTATAAATCTGTATATTATTTTGGATGGAAATAATAAAATAACAATAATGAAAAATTTTATTTAACTTTCTTGCTTTCTCTTTTTCTGAAGAAACATTAAAAATATAACTGGGATGCAATCCTTTAAAGCAGTAAGCACAATGATAAGAATACATCAGACACAAATGTAGTCATTATTTTTTTTACTATTCACAAAATAAATAAATAGTATGAAATTGATTTTAATGTCATAAATATTTTAATATGGGAATATTACAATTATGTGACAAATAAAATATTATTTTAAAAGTATATGCATTGTTGAAACTGTGCCCTCAAAACCAATATGTCAAGCCTCCAGAATATCACAGCTCATAAAACCACATTCCAGACTTCAGAACTATAATTTTTCTGACCTCAAAAAAAATAAAGATCCTGACTGCTTCTCTTTTATTCTAGGTGGGGGATGTAATTTTTTTTCCAATACTTCTTCTCAAGTCCAAAAAATATGAGAAAAAATGCCATGGATAAGAGCAGGAAGGTCTAACTGAAGAGTTTTCAAAAGTAGACTATTTCCCACCAAATGCTGGCAATTGACCCTTTCACTTAAGATATTAGACAGAAGCAAAAGAAGATGTTCCAGAAAGTGGTGCCCATGTCTTCACATATAACCACAACTTTGAGTCTATTATTTAAAAGCATTAAAGGAAAACTCCTTATTTCATAATTGACTTTAGACCTAATGACTACTACTCGATGACATTTGTTTTTCTTCCATGATTAAAGACACTTTAATTATTAAGCAGGTATCACCACATTTGGTGACACATGTGTAAAACCTCAGTGGCTCCAGAGGCTGAGAAAAGAGAAACACAACTTCAAAATGACTCTCAGAAACATAATGAGGCCCTAAACAACTTTGTTGAGACATTGTCTCTAAATATTAAAAAATGCTGGGAATGTAACTGAGTAGTAAAGCACCCCTAGGTTTATTCCCTGGTACCAAAAAATAAATAAATAATAAATTTAAAAAATTGTATCCAATTTGAAAGCCCAAATACCTCTACCACACATACAAATTTTCCCATTATTTTAGGCCTTGATTAATGATAAATATTCAAAACAGTGATATATATATATATATATATATATATATATATATATATATAGATAGATAGATATAGATATAGATATAGATATATTATATACATATAATGATATATTATATATATACATATATATACTGTGTGTATATGTATAATATATGTATATGTATTATATATGTATATTATATAATGTAAATATATTTTGTTTATATAATAGCATGTGAATACTATAGTATATAGAAAACATATATTAAACATAGTATATATATACATATACTATCCATAGTATATATTTATTATGCATGTAAACACACACAGTATATATGTATATATATTATATATTATAGATATCTCTTTATGCCTCTAAGTAGAGAACTCTAATTGGGAACATAGAATAAAAAGAAGGCAAGGAGAAACATGAAATTAGTTGAATCATTTTGAATCACCACAGGGAAAAAAATGGAATTTAGACATGGAGGACTCAACATTTTATATTTGTTCATGTGTATGACACAGAGGCCTACATTAAAAAGGTTATTACAATCTTTTGAAAGAAAGTATATGTGATATATATGAATGGCAGATAATGTTTAAAAAATTGGAATCTTCATGGTGTCTTACAGGTGCTTTGTTAGGTCTGAATCACAGCCCAGTCATGTATTAGTAGGCTGCATGAGGAACATTGCTAATCTTTGTCCTCGAAAATTATTCCCATTGTAGAGATGAGAAAACACAGGTTTCTGGACATCAAAAGGCAACTCAGCAACACACACAGAAGTACCTGAATACAGAACAGTATGAAATTTCTTCAAAGCTTAACAAAGTTTGGTTTGCTCCTTATATAAAGAATGTCACTCTGGAGAAATATTTTCTTCCTCATTTTGAAAAGATTACCTCAAAAATACTTCCTAGGAGAAACACAACTGATTTAGCATCTTACATGTTAAAGGTACTCTTCTGAAGCAAGATCTATCAAACAGGATTTTTATTGAGGGGAAATGCTTGGAGATTATAGGGTTTAAAAAGCATATCACAGGTCCAGAGACTGAGCATGACTCAAAAAAGAAAATGATCTAAAACACTTATAAGATGTTAAGAAAATATTATGTAACTGTTTCTAAAAATAAATTCCTTTTGGTTGCTATTTCCACAAATATCACATCTCTGGTAATAGGATAGGCTGAGATTGATAAAGATGACAATATTTGAAATAAAGGCTTCTGCTTCATTTTCTCCTAATATATATACTATTAATATGGTATATGAAAAAATGATCAACAAACTATATTTTTTTGTATAAGAAACATTTTCCTCTGAAGTTCGTCTTGAGATCTCAGCTAACACCATAATTTTCTTCTGCAACTTCACATTCCTTTTCTTGCACAAGACCTAACCCTAGAACTTTACCATTGGTTTCTTGGCCCTAATATATCTAGGGATTCTGAAAATTATGGGGTTTATAGTTACAGATGTTTTTGTCTCAGTATTTTGGAGATTACATCCAATATAAATTAATTATCTACTTTCACATGTTTGGGGGAACTTCTCCATTTTTACCATCTGCCTGCTGTGTGTTCTCTATGACATCACCCTCAGCCCCAGAAGTTCCTGCTTGGCAAAGTTAAACCATAAATTCTCACATCAGAGCCTGTGGTTCCTTGTTCTTTGTGGGAATTCTGCATGTTCTTGAATGCTTGCTTCTCATTTTCTTCTACTGCCATCGTCAATGTGACCTAATGTGATCTTATATTTATTACTGTATGCTGAATAATTATACCAATGTATTACTTTCTAAGGCATTTATTTAAAATATTTGAGGTGTTCCAGGAATTCTTTTTTATAGGGCTCATATCCTCAGTTCTTTCTAAAATTCAATAAATAGATAAACCTCTAACTAAAAAATAAATGATGTTATCACTGTTAATACCTGAGCATTAAAATAAATAAACAATATTTAAAACTCTCAGCCCATAGGTATAAGGACTTATATTACATAGATCAATTTGTTGGAAGACACAAACAACCAAAATGCATTGTGTCCTTGGTGATCATTGTACTGGGAAGAAATTATTGGTTTTAGCATTGGACTCTCACCAAGCCATGGATTTATTAAGGGTAGGACACTGGTATTTTCTTCTGTAACCATGACATGGTATCAATCATATGTAAAAAGGAAAAAAAAAACAGAAATAAGAAATGGTTTTCTCAGAAAAAGAAGAAATTACCAGCACACTGTAATCGTGCACAGAATATCCAAAATGTGGCCTCTGTCTACTAGGGCATCTACAGAAAGCATGAACATGTATACCTGATGGGAGAAAGAAAAAATGTTCCAATCTTCCAGCAAATTGGGCTTTATTATTTGAAATTATAAAAAGTAGCCATTGATAAAGCAATATTTCTTGCAGGACTGAACATTGAATGTACATTTGCAAGAATATAAAATACATTCCCAGAGCTTTTCAATACAGAAATATTGATAATAAATAAAGTTCAGAAATAGCCTGAATGTCCATCATTTGTTTAGTTCCAACTTTGGTCAACCTACACCATGGGAATTTAAGATTTTTGCATATGTGGAGTGTTTTCCAGGTTGTTTCATTGAGTAAAAAATAAGGGGCTGACAGGATATACAGGAGCACTCCCTTTTGGGTAAGAAAAAAATTTACATAATAACTTATTATTGTTATTGCCTCTTACCAGAACAAGAAACAGTAAGAATATATACTAGAAACAATTAAAACATGTTTATGAAGGGCAATGGGAAAAGATTAGTGGAGATGGAATATAGGTGAGTCATCAATGTATTTTAACTGGGTTTATATTTGAGCCACATAAACAACAACCACGTTCAAAACATAGAATAAAATCAAAGGACAAAAATCAGGGGCCAAAAGACAGGTAAGAGTCTGACAACTCAAACATGAACCATACTATGCTGTGACTAATTAATTTCTTCAGCTTGCATGATTTCCAGGATCTTTTTCTCCAGTGTGATCAAAATTTTTACCTGAAGTAGCAATGCTTGTTGTGCTGTAACATTTACTGTTCAGTAATTGGCATTAAAGGATCCCAGGATTCATATGTAATGTTTAGTGTCTGCACAGCAAGGGACAACATGGGTTTTATACTTTCTCCATTAGACTGGAGTCTCCAAGTGGAGGAGCCACTTCTTATCTAGGGTGAGCAGTCCGGTGAATACACAGATAGGATTATTAACATACACTGGAGAATTCTTTGAATATTTAATGCCAAGAACACAGAGAGGACTTGACAATTACTTCCAGGTCCAGATTTCAAAAGCTTGGCTATACACACTTGGGGGAAAATGACCAGTCCTAGACCCTGTGTGAGTATGTATTTGAATGTTGTGGTAGTTTATCATGAGCCTAGGCAGACAAAGGTGTGGTCTTGCAAGGCAATTAAGTCATGTGGGTAGAGCCATGGAATGGGATTATTGTCATTTATTAATAGAGAGCTGCAAAGAAACTTCTTAATTTATCCTGTGAGGACACAGATGGTGCACTTCCTTACTCTCATCAAGATGCTACAATAATTTATGGTAGACTGGGTGGTTTATAAGCCACAGACACTCATTTTTCACAGTATGTAAGATCAAGGAACAAGGCAATTCAATATTTGGTGAGGACATTTCTCTGGGCATTCCTCATGTATGCGCCTATGTACATGCATATACAACAGCAAGGAGCTTGGGGCTTTCCACCAAGCACAATCCTCCTATTCTGCATTTCTACATGTCAAATTTGGGAACCACCCACTTAGCCCCATCCCTGAAAGGCAGTCCCAGACCTCCTGTGGTGTTACTCTCTGAGCTACCTCTTTAAGGTAGGAGTGAAGTCTGCTTCTAATCTGTACTCTGGACTCTGCTCTCACCTCCTCAGCCCTGCCTGTACCCTGGATAGAGCCAGGCCTTCCATTGTACCTGTACCTCCTTTTACTGATCTATTACCTGATCATTATGTGCCAATACTTTACCATGATCATTTGTGCATTTCTCCCCTCTGTTCCCACAGCTACAATGAAGCTGCCATTTGCTAGCTGTATTACCTTAAACAAGTTAACTCGACACAGCTGAGCATCCCTGTCCTGCAACATGGATGTAAACATGGCTTCTTCTCGTGGAGTTCTTATTGCCAGTGAAGGGGGCAGGGGACAAAAATCTCAAAAACAATAGTCCAGTACATGATTATCAATGGCTCCTGATGTTATTAAATGTTACCATTACTAGCTGTCAATCTCACTTCAAAACATAGGAACATGAATCCCTGAAAAGTAAAAAAAAAAATAAAATAATTAAGTTCAGTGGGCCCAGGTCTGCTCTGACTCTAGATTCCCTGCCCCCAATCAGAGCTCAAGGCCAGGATGAATAATACAGTGCCACATGAATAAAGGACTAATGTAAAGCTGATTAAGGCAGTTTCATGAATGGACAAAAGGGAAAGAATTGTGGGAAGGAGCCAAATCCTATATCTGACACCTGGAGAATCAGGAGGTTTTACCTTCACATTGACTCTCTCCTCTTGAGAATAAAACTGTACTGAAAACAGACCCACAAGACAGGTTAGTCATCAATGCAGGCATTAAAGGACACTCTGGAAGTTACCAGGCTGTTTGGTGCATGTACAAGCAGTCAGAGCCACAGATTGAAAGACCTCAAATGGTTCATATGAGACCGTTTTCGTCCTGCATCTTCATTCCCTAACTCAAACAATGTCAAGCTGAACTTGGACACTGAAGGTTCTGTGTGCTGGCAGGTGACATACCCAGAAAATAGCATCTACACATCTTTTCACAAATTTACTCATTCTACTCAGTCATAAACAAGAATGGAATTATACCATTTGTGGGAAATGAATGAACCTAGAGATAGTCAAATTAAATGAAATAAATTAGACTCAAAAAGTCAATTGTCAAGTGTTTTCTCTCATGTGTGAAAGGTAAAAGGAAAAATGGAGTAGAAAAAGAAGTGGATCTCAAAAAAATTGGAGAGAGAATAGTTGAGTTTAGACAGATGGAAGAGAAGATAAGAGAGATGATTCAGGCACTGAGAAATGAGACTGATCAATGATGTTATGCCCATACATGTATATGTCACAAATAAATATACTAATAAAATCAACATTCCCTTCACCAGTCCTTTTATCTATTTTTTTTGAAACAGGTTTTTGCTAAGTTATTCAAGGCTTTGCCAACAGACAAAAAGCTGGGTGCCCACAAAGCAAAAATACAAGAACCTGTCATCCCCCTGGCTTATGTAGCATTCACTAGGCACCAAGTGCCAACTATCTATGACTTCATTTAATTCTCACCACAGTCTTGGGAAGCAAGTGGCATCAGCCCCATCTTAAAGATAAATAAATAGAAGTTGGGAGATGTTAAAGATCTATTCAAGCTGAGTGAGGTGGCACATGTCTGCAATCCCAGCAGATTAGGAGGCTGAGGCAGAAGGATTATGAGTTAAAAGCCAACCTCAGCAAAACTGAGGTGCTAAGCAACTTAGTGAGACACTGTCTGTAAATAAAATACAAAAGAAGACTGGGGATGTGACTCAGTGGTATGAGCCCCTGAGTTCAATCCCAAGTACCAAAGGAATAAACTCTATTCAAGTCTCTAAAAATATATAAAAGCCACAATACAAATGTATGATATGTACTCAAGACCTTGGTCCATTAACATTTATTTAATACTAGTCATAACATCTAGGAACCTCCCTGAAAGATTAATAAATCCAATGCTTAAGAGTACTCTCCAGAGATTATTGTTTCACTAATTGGAGCTAAAGTCTGGGTATCAGGGTAATTGAATCTAATGCTCACAATTAGGAATGGGATAACTTTTCTATTAAAAATCAGGGAAGCTTAAACAAAGAGATTGGAGTCACCTGCTCAATGTTGTGTGTCCAGTCCACAGGAAAATCAGAGTGTATGTCTGTACTTCTGTAGCTCTCCAAAGAGCTCTCTGTGGCTCAAAACAAAAGGAGACTCCACAAATCTGGGGGAGACACAAGCCAACCCCTCTACCACAACTCACCCAACAATACTCCCAGAGAATAAGTGAACATATAGGAGACAATTCCAAGTGGTATCTTGATGATCAATTGGCACGATGCAAGGAAATAGGGCACAACCAACTTCAGCAAAGGCAGAGGTGTGGCTGGGCCAGGATGGGGGCTGGTATAGAGGATAAACTTTTCCAGGGCACATAAAGCCCAGGGCTTTCTCCTCCACAAATGAGCCTTGCCTTATCACACAAATGCTTGTTCAACTAGTTATGCTCTTCTCCTATTTTATATTTCTCTTGCACATGGCTTTGGAGGTCTCATGCTTTGGTATTTCTTATATTTTTTATGCATCTTTCAAACTATCCCAAAATCAACCATGTAGAATATTACCTGTACAGGTTATAGTTTTATTGTATTACCATTTAGTTCAAGTTTCCAAATCTCTCTGAAATACCCTTTTTATTTTTTATGACACTTTTATTAATCCTTCACATATTGACAATGGTTGTGATGAAGCAGTATTTTATGATTTCAACACCTGGAATATCAGTGACCTGCTTAAAATGATTGCACTTTCTTTTGATTCTCCATCACAAGTCTCCATTTTATTTTTTACACTTTATATAACTTTATATATAGTACACACAAGCCCAAGCTAATATTACATGGTTTCTCTAAGAGAAAGGGCAGACCTCCCCTCTACCACCATTAGTGAGTATGAGGGCTCATCACAGGTTCCTTAGGGTAACCTTCCATCATGTGCTCTGACTCAGCTCCATGTTCAATCTTCCTGTGATCTCCTCAGCCTGTGGCCTTCAGTTCTCCTCCTCCTCCTCCTCCTCCTCCTCCTCCTCCTCCTTCTTCTTCTTCTTCTTCTTCTTCTTCTTCTTCTTCTTCTTCTTTTAAAATTTGACATTAATTTTAATATTTTACACAGAGCATGAATCACAAAACTGCCACTTTGAAAATGGTGGCATACAGAAACAAAAGTACCCAGAAAACCAGGTGCTTCATTTGGGAACAAGCTAGGGAAGAGGAGCCTACCACACATGATAGAGGTAGGACACTCAGAGCCATAGTGGAACCATTGGAGGTGCCGGGAATCCCTCATGCCAAAGTTGAGGCATTGTAAATTGTTTAATGGGACTGGACTAATTTGATATTATGATCAGAATAATAGCAACTTTGACTGGGACATGATTCCAATTGAAATGTCATTCCAAATAAGTCCAGAAAAAAGTTTGGAGACCAGCTCTCCAAGGATTGCTGTTACCCAACAAAGAAGAGAGTAAAATTAAGAGAAAGCTGACATGTTACACTGGGAAAGCCACAGTTCTGTGTTTTCCAGGGAGATTTTTGTCATTTTTTATAGATATTCAAATTATAGGCCTGCAGAGACAGAACTTAAAGATGTCTTTCCTTAAAACGTGCAACTCTTTAGGCTGTTACCTGCTCCACATCCTCCCTGGCCTCATCCATATTGGTAAGTGCCTCTGCATTCTTAGATTCAGAAGTAGTGTGCAGTTGGTTCATGGAAAGGCTGTGGAAGGTGGGAATTTTAGCATACTGGTGAGGTTTCCTGTAGCTGCAGAAGAGAGACTTCATCTCCAACAGTTCTACTCAGCCTAGAAAACTGTGTTCCATATGGTACATTGAGGATATTTTCTTCTAACAATGTTTGCTTCTTTAATTCATATCCTCCTAAAATAAGTCATTTTTATAATAGGGAATGATGATTAATTTTAGTTTCCCATTTGTTCTAAGTTTAATGAGTTCTACTGATACAACTTACATATGGAATGTCATCTAGAGATTTTAAACATTACTTATTTGTATACATATTATAAAAGAAGACATTAGTTTTAACTTGATATTTTATAAACATTTACTTTATTTATTTTCATGTGGTGCTGAGGATCAAACCCAGGACTTCACATATACTAGGCAAGTGCTCCACAACTGTACCATATCTCCATTTGTAATTTAGCATTTATTATTTATAAACTTGTTACTGTAATATTAATAAAAAATAGAACTACTAATGATGTGAAATTTATAATTTGACTAATTATAAGTTTTAAAATTTTTAGAAGAAAATGAGATTCTATGTTCAAAACTTCATTTTATAGAGAGCAATATCACAATGCCATAAACTACTTATATTTCTCATAAAATCTTTGGATCCAATTGAACTCAAAAAATTAAAAATATCCTGACCCTGTACTCTCTCAGTTAAGAAATGACAAGTGAGAGGATCATGATAAAAGGGTATGGAAGCACACTGAAAATTTTTGAAAAATCAAATGAACATGCTAGTAATTTCCCATTCCTGGATTAACAATACACAGGAATATAATTTCCTAGTTTAGAGGAGAAATATTTGTGTTCATTAGTTCTTTATGTGTTAGTTTCATGTGTGCCTATATACATACATATATGTCCTTTCGAATTTCTGTTACAATGAAAATGTCCGAATCTAATTTTTCTTAAAGGAACATTTAGATCAGTGGAATCCCATCCTACCCTGAACACTGTACTTAAATTTCTGAAGTTTTTACAAACTCAGTTGTTTTTTAGTTGTTTTTTTTTTTTGCTTGTTGTTTGCTTCTTTAGCATGAACAAATAATTGTGAACCTATCTCCTTCTCTTATCACTGAAAAGCAAAGAACAAGATGACACAGTAAAGCCAAAGATGTGGGGAAGAAAAGGAGGACTTGAATTTTACATAACTACATCAATCAGAGAAACAGACTGCCCTGTAAGACTCCTTGGGTTTCCCAGTAATGACAGCTTGGCATCTGTGAAGAAGCATTCTCTGGTTTCCTATTTCTTTACTTTAAGATTCAACAGATCTTAACTTTATGAACCATATAAATTTATTGACCATCCACTATGTGAAATTTTAAGGCTAAACTCTGGGATGAAGAGTTCTTTAAGACAATGTTCATTTTCTAGCTTGCAGGGCAATTGCTCTCTAACGTAGAAACTGTCTGATTACCAAGAATTTCTTAAAGAATTCTATAAATAGAAAGAGGCATATAATTTCAAATTACTTATATAAGCATATATTACATTAATACATCTGAATAAATGAAGCATATGAGATCACAAAACAAAAACATGGATTTAAGACTCCTCACACAGCTATGAAAGTGCTGTAATTACAAAGCAAAATAATTGCCTTTTAGGTCCAAAGCATGAGGTTTCAAAGTTCTGTAGCTAATAATGTCTATACCTTCTTTATTTCAAATTTATTGCTGTGCTTGCATTATTATAATTTTTTTGAAGGATCATGTGTTGATCTAGTTTTTCATTTCAAACAAATCTCTAAAAAGTACTAAGAATTTTTCTTCTAACATCTATCACTCATAGAATTAGTACCATAGTTATATGGTGAATTTTGAGCCTAAAGGAGAAGTTTACTTAAAATTTAAAAATTATGTATCACTGAAAAGGTAAAAGATATATTATATTAAAGCTGACCTTATTGTCTAGGAAATAGGAATATGCCAAAGGAATTATTTCCAGGTATTTTGTCATTTTTGATGTACTGATCTGTGTATAATAAATACAGTTTAATTATATTTGCAGATTTATAAATGTGCCTTGAGAAAGAATATTAATGTATTTTGCTTCTACATCTATGTCTAGAAAATTTACATAATATAACAAAAATTACATGATTTGTGTAGAAATGCTATTCACTGTATCTTTATAGTATTTTGGGTAGATTCATGGCTTTGGAATTTTTGCTTCAAATATATTTTGTCAAAAATAAACAGAAATTGTTCATAAAGCTTTTTGTTTTATATTATATCATCAATTTATGGTGACATTATTATTCTCTTTCAAGCACAACCATATATAAAAAATAGTGATTCTTTTTCTTGGTGACATGTTATCTTCCAAAATTCTTATCCTTTGTGAAAAACAATGATAATTTTGTAGTGCTGAATTACATCCTTATAAAGCCTATTTTATTTCTTCAATTTTAATCATGGATCTAAATTTATATTAAAATGTATTGAACATTTTAGATTGTGTATTATAAGCCCATAAACTAAGCTAAGTATTTTACTTAATGATCCAGATCTTCAAATATACAAGTCTATTTTACCCACAATGAATTAAAGTAACAGTCAAAGAGAAACATAAAATGAGATAAACATCAACAATGAAAAGAGGAGGTGATATTCAGTGACAAAAGACTTCAAAGAACTTCTGGAAAACAAAAAAGTCTGGAAGCAGATTAAGGATGCATTTGAGTTCTAATTAGGGCTCCCAGGGAGGTAGACTAAGACCATGACTAGGCATCTTGGAAGTCCATGAGTGAGTATGCTTCAGATCAGCACAACGGAAATAAAGGGAAGGAAGCACGTTTGGGTGCACAGAATCTGGGGTTGCAGTCTGATCTCAAAGGAGGCTTCTGCTTACTCAAAGTGAAATTTTGGAGCTGTCTTGCACTCTCATATTTGTTCCAACATTGAGACATGGAGTGTGATTTACATGAGTTCCAAACAATCTTGAGTGTAGGAAGCCTTGAATGGTCATAGCCACAAAACTCTCTTCTCCTGATGAAAGTATTTTTAAAAGACCACTTTCATCAATTGTCTGGCAAATGAGTCCTTCAGTCCTAATGGTGCCATAAAGCACAGTTCCCTATAGTGACACCACAAAAATTCACTTTTTAGTCTAAGTTCTGTACTTAGTTTATGGTACTGGTGAGACTCTATTCCTGAAGAAAACTTATAAGAAGGGAAAACAGTGCAATTAATTACAGTTTTGACAGCTGTGTTAATTGAATGTCATACTAATGGTCATCTTACGTCTCTTCTGTTGTTCATTTTAAATCCCCTAAAAATATTTCTTTTGATCTCTATAACTTAGCTGATTGAGTGAAACTTATACTCTTCTCCAAATTATTTGAGCCTCCTCACCATAATTTTCTCAAGAAACAACTACTAGTCTTTTTTTTAACCATTCCTGTAGGGCAAGTGAGTACTAAAAAGTAAAAAATAGGATCATCTGTTTTCAGATTGCATTATCTGATTTTTGTCTTTATTGCAACATGGAATAAATGTCCTTCTGTTAAGGAGAATGAAGTGACCTAGCTAGGATTGTAATTTCTTCTCTTCCTTTCTGTGTTCTTAGTACATAGAATTTAGAGTTCTCATGTGCAGTTTAAATTTTATTTGGAATCTTGTTAGACATTCTGTTGGAAAAGTGTCCTCTTAAATAATTAGAATTTCTAAAACTGGAGGATGCAGAAGAATGGTGTAAGAAAATATAATTGCCAAGTTGGTTAATGGAAATGATCGTGAGTGAGGACTCTTCAACTTTGACTTTCTGGCTCCTGGATGTATGTAGTCTATCTCTTGGTAGCACAAACTGATATAATGAAATTTAAGTCATGGTCTTAATCTACCTACTGGGGAGCCCTAATTAGAACTCAATATTCCAGTATTCTACCATGCCAGTAGCTTTTTGTTTCTTTTGTAGATGATAATAGAGTTGATACCATGGTCATAGACCAATAGTAATATCTTTATTTTTGTTAAGTGTGGTCTGATTAAATTTTAGGCATAATCTCTTGTCACTTTATTAGTGGTGTTTGCTTAGCATTTATTGTCTCTAAAAGCAAAATGTAAAAAAAAAAGTTTGAGTTTTTCTGGTTAAAATTATTTCTCAGTTAAGAGTTCCACTTGTTAATTTATTATGAGAGAATGATGAAAAGAATTATGCTGTAACAAGAACCTAGAGATAGACCTCTCCTCCTAGTTGGCTGGTTATTTGGAAGAGGTATTTGATAGATAAAATGCAGTTATGGAAACCATTATGGTACTCAGTCCTCATTCATCCTGTGCAGCATCCAAGGCTGGATAAAAATAACTAGCCAAGTCAAGTTGTCAACTTGCCTGTCTTGTTCAATGTCCATGATGTATGTGGTTTTGTATGTGATAGCATGAAATCCCATGATTTACACTGCATTGTCTCTCTCCTTATTACTGTACCCCCCAAATTTATAGTCATCAAAATTTTTTCTAGACCCTTGATCAAGTCTTGATTTCTTCCTATTAGTTTATGTACCTTATTACCTGAGGTAACTTCTTTATCCACATAAAATTAAGGATGAAGTGTGCTGCCAAGTATTCTGCTCTTTAGAACGAGTTTTTTTTTTTTCATTTTTTAAGGCTAACCCTGAAAGATACTGTACAATGGTCTTATTTTATTTCAGTTTACTTCTAAATGAAGAAAACTCATATTTATTTCTAGTAATATTTTTATAAAGGTTCACCAATTTCCTCTTCTATCTGATTCACAAAAGGGACCTTTTTCCAAAGAAGGAAATGAATAGGTGTTGTACAATTTCTTTGCTCTGAAATTGATTGGGGTTTTCTGAAAAAGATTATAACTTCAGTGACTATCTTCAGGGGAAATGGCAAGAAAGATATACAGTAAAATAAGTAGGAACTATCAATTGATTATACCTTTGTAACTTCAGTAAGGTTTTTGAAGTACTATATTACTTTAATATCTCTCTGCCTTCCATTTAAAATCAAAATATAAAATTCATCTTAATTTTTTATGTATCACCAATAACTTTCTAAAAATACAATTTACACCTATTTTTTCTAATCCTTTTCATGATTTGTCTATTTTCTTGATTATATGATTTTTTTATAACTGATACTAACTTGATAATCTGTATCATTTCCTGGTTTACAAACACTTGATAATGTGTATCATTTCCTGGTTTACAAACACTTATTACTTTTTTAGTTATAGTTGGCCTCCAGTAACTAAGGGAAAGACCCCTTTCTGTCTGCTCCTCCCAGCCCTCCTCCAGCCTCTCAGCTTCCCAGACCCTTATGCAGTTGGTTGTAAATTCTACAAATTTTTTCACTATTTTTCAAGACTAAAAAAAAATCAAAAAACTTAAGAAATACTTCGAAAAAAATGTGCAGGGAGAAAGCAGTAATATATTTTTTTATAATTAGGCTTTTTAAATTTGTTTTAACATTTGTCTGTATTTAATGTGGTTCAGCCACTGATACTTCATCAAAATAACAGTTTCTTTGCTGAGTTCAGGTGACCAAGGAATAGCCACACCCTCAGAACAAATCAAAACATACACAAAAAAAAAAAAAACAAAGAAAAAAAATACAACACAGAATCATCTTTAACCTAACTTTTTAAGGATGTTTCAGATCTCCATAAGATTCTGTTTAGTTGAATTTTAACTTCTTTTTGTATTTGAAGAGAGTGTGACTCTTGAACTTGAAACCTTTTATTCTAAGTAACTTTGTGGATTCTGATGAGGTTAAGGGGGTGAGAGGGTGAAGGGAAAGTGGAGGATTCTTTTGTATCATAACATGAAGTTTCCCACACAATCTGCTTTCAGGTGCCAGACTTCAAGTTTTTTTTACACTGGTATACTTTGATTATTTTTACTTCCCCTTTATCCAAAAGTTTTAACATCATTTTATCAAACTGCACTTATTAAGACCAATTTTTAAAAATATAGTTCACTTCACCAGTCTGCACTTATTGCTATGGTTTCACTCCCCTGCTATGCCACTTTTTGGTGTCTGAAAAATAAACATAGTATTTTCCATATTTTACCCAGTTTCCTATAAGTATCTACTGGAAAGAAAATCAGGTCTGGAAATATTCCACTTTGATTGAATGCTATATTCAAGAAAATAAAATTTAAATATGCTAAATATATCTCCAGAATTTCTCAAGTAGCTACGCTTAAAAAAAAAAAAAAAGAGAGAGAGAGAGAGAGAGAATATTCTGAATAGAAAAACCATGGTCAGCTTCAAGAAAGCAGGAATAGAACCCAAGTATTTATCACTAATGATGGATTATAGATGATAAATACAGAATAACCTCATGATTTAAAGGAAAACTAGTATTCAATCTGGTATTCTAAACTGAAGCAGACTGTCCTTTAATGATAAATAAAAATAGATTTTCATAAATGATAAAATTCTAAAAAGCTATTTTCTGTGCCTCATTTCAAAGAGAGTTACTCAATATAGAAGAAATATAAAAGAAAGGGAGCTGAATTTGTTGACGAAACAGTGGCTGTAACTACAGAGCTGAAGAAAGTTATGCTAATTCTTCAGTAGACTTTGAAAATGGTTTTGTTAGCATATCTCAGTCCTACCTTCAAAATGATGGTTTAATAGAAATATTAGCTAGTGAGTAGTCAAGTGACTGAATGTAGCAAAAGTTAGAAGATTCTAGTGATCTATTTTCCTCACCACACACACATAAAAAAAATGAATATTAGAAAATACAGAAAAAACAAATTGAGGAAAAAGAAAGTAAAATCCCAATAAACACAAATAATGGAAAGTCAAAATCTGCATATGAAATACAGTAAAATGTGCAATTTTTTAACATTTAATGGGATAGAAGAAAGTAGTATTGATTGTTCTTGATGGGAAGAACATCCCTCAATGAGCAGCATTCATGTCCTGATATTGGATGTCAGAAAGGCTAATGAATTAGACAAAGAAATCATTCTTACTTCTGGTGTGTGTTTTGCGATAAAAACTATTTTAAAGTCAAATCTGTGAAAATTCCTTCTGGTTTTTAAACTTTATAAATTTTATGTAGACAAAGAATGCAACACATAATTATTTTTAAAAGAGACAAACTAACTGATGAAGCATGAACACAGGGACTTTTAACTATTAAATAATAGAGTGGGGTGTAGTGGTATGTACAGATGCTGATACTCAGAAAAAATAAAGTGTCCAATGTAGATTAAGCAGGAAATCACAGAACACATATCATTATGATTACATAAATGATAACCAATTAAACACTAAAGCCTTTTAATATTTGACTCTTTGACCTTAAGAGAAAGAAATGGCCCCATAAGCTAAATTGTTTTTCCTCCCTCTCTCATTGCAATTGGAGAAAATAATAGGAATCCTTAATACTTTGTGAAGGGTCTTCTATGTATATATTTCAAAATTATGATCAATATCAGACAACTTGTACTAGGTATTGCTAAATTTAGTTGCCTTTTAGAACTTTACATAGTTGCAGATAGAGTGGAGGCTACTGATTTGGGTGTAAATTTTGGAAACTACTGTTTTATATAGTCCTAGGAATTGAACCCAGGGGTGATTTATTACTCATATATATTCACAACTCTTCAGTATTTTATTTTGAGACCTGGTCTCAGTTACCAAGGCTGGCCTCAAAGTTTTGATCCTTCTGCCTCAGACACTATGATTTTTGAGATTACAGGTGTGTACCACCACATCAAGCCTGGACACTACCTTTTATTTTTTTTTACACGAATCTAATAATCAAAACTATTTAAAATATCCCTGCTTTTTCTTTGTTATAAAATATTCAATACTACCTTCCCAAATTTGTTTTCACCATCACATTCTTTTTTTTTTCAAAAGGCCAATCTTCATGTTGTGTAGTTATACATTTTTTAAAAAATATACTCAATAGATTGTATTCTGAGTTAGCAAGTCAATTTTACATGTTTCAGAAAAACAAATTGCCATAAATTATTCTTGTCATGCTCTTAATAGTAGTACCTTTCTCTTAGTCATCATCAAAAAAATAGGAGGAAATTTAGTAAAGTCAAAAGCTAAGATTCAACAATTGGCTAGTTGTTTCAACCAGATATTTAGATTTGATTGATTCTCTTTAAATTTTTTTTATTCCGATTGCTCTGATGGCTTTTCCTATGATATTTAATAGCTCAATTTAAAAGCACTAGTTTATGTGAAAAGTGGATACTAAGGGAAATAAATATCTGAAATAAATTAATATTACTCAATATGTTTCTGATGATTATATACAGCTTCCTCCTACCATTCTGAGATTGCAATTCATAGAGTTTTAAATGACTTCCATTCCTCACTATATTTCACTAATCAGCACATGCAGAAATAATTTCTCAACAAATTTATATTAAATAAGTAGCAATTTAGAGAAAATCAGATGTACTTCACACGTGTGAAATTAAAAAAAAATATATGTGGCATTTTGCCAAAGAATACTTGGCATATTCAAAGAATAAAATGAAGAAATATTGCTTTCCTTTATGTCATAGGGCACAGTTTATTGTCACGTTTTTTCAAAAAAGCATTGACAGGGTTCTGGGGATGTGGCTCAAGCGGTTGTGCACTCACCTGGCATGAGTGTGGCCCGGGTTTGATCCTCAGCACCACATACACACAAAGATGTTGTGTCCACTGAAAACTAAAAAACAAATATTAAAAAATTCTCTCTCTCTCTCTCTCTCTCTGTCTCTCTCTCTCTCTGTCTCTCTCTCTTTCTCTCTCTAAAAATTGACAGTTTCCTTATGAAAAAGTAGTTGTTATTGTTTAACATAAATTTTACTTGATTTTTTTTTTAATTTTTACCCATTTGAACACTGAGAAGGTATTTGCTGTGGTCAAATACAGTGAGATACTGTTGTAAAATGCATATCTGAAACATTTGCAATTGTTTTCATTTTATATAATAGCATCATGCACACTCAGCACGAGAAGAGGTTGCTCATTAATTTTGGTATCAATACTGGGTTATGTACATTGAATAGATGCTGAGAAAATTACTTCTATGATGGTGGGATCTCCCAATTCTTTGTTTTCTTTTTTTCCTGCAGTGCTTCTGCTATTGATATTAGTATGTTAACTTTAATTTGAATTGTCCATAGAGTTTCTTAAAACATAAGACACTTAGAATTGAGGAAGTCTCACATAGCATGTTTATTTCATAAACTGATATAAGATTCAATAAAAGACTTCAGCATTATTATTGCACATTTTATCAAAATTCCATTAAATCACAATGTGAGATACAGTATTAAAATTTTATATAGCTAAATGATTTTTAACAATAAATTATAGGCACCCTAAGCAAGTATTTAGTTCCAATTATTCATTTACTTAACTTCATTCATTCATAATATAATAGTGGATAAAAACCACACATCAGAGTGTATGTTTTCGAAAAAAGTTGTTTGGTGAATTACTAAAAATGCAGCATGCAATTTTTATTTATTATTGGTTCATCATACCCACATCTTACCCACATAGTAAGATTGTTATAATATTCAATAAGTTGTAGCTAAAAACATGAAATACCACATATCATATTTACAGATTATATATATTCTCGTATTATTTCTTCATCCTTTTCACAAATATTTATCAGGAATTTGCTATATGCTAATTAGAACTAAGTTCATTCTAATTATTTCAGGTATTTAAAAAAAAACCTGCAAGACCTCATTTGAAAAGGACAATATCGATTTCAGAAGTAACTACTGTTTCTCTAGTGAATAATGTATATAGAAATCTGCTAAGGTGTTGGGGTATGCAAATATATTCAGGATGCATCAGAGAGTGCATATGAAAAAAACATACTAATTATCATGTTATATAAATGAAGTAAAATATGATAAGAAAAGGTTAAAAAAATTAACTTTTGGGGAAAAAAAGCAAAAGGGTGCACTAGTATTTGAAATAAACTAATAATAAATTTTACTATAATTAGTTGTTTCTGGGTCTCATTTCACACTTTACTTTAATTATCTATTCATTTTGTTAAGTACCCCTAGGGTGATATTTGAGAATATTGCCATTCAGTGAATAATGCCAACAATTTTCTGTTCTGCAATATTAAAGAACTATTTCAAATTTATTGCAATGAATAGTTTTGTTTAAAGGTAACAATAGTTTTTCAATGTAGGAATTACTATGATAAATTTGGGTGTTCCCAAAAAGTCTTTAACAACCATATTTGATGCGTTTGTTTCTAGATTGTCATGGATCCCTCCTAGTAAATTCTGAGATGTGTGAGAGGTTTAACAAGCATAGAAATTTGCTTATGAAAAATAAGCCATGTTGTACATGGGAAGTAAACAAGAAAAGATGCAAAAGTCCTCCTCTAAACTTGTATATGCTGATACTACACAAGGTTATTCCAATGATGTCTGGTTTGGGGTAAGGAAGCAGTTTTTCTTATACATTATGACACAAAGTTCATGTGCTGACATTCCCATTTACACTTTAATAGAAATTCATTGGATTGCAAAAAGGGCCTTTGGTTCAATTCCTAAACTCACTATTCTTCCTTACCCTACACTGGAATCCTGCCTACTCTCTCTATTTCACTGCAAGTTCTCTTTTACATTCAGTAGTCCCAGGTAAAAGATCTTAGGTCATTGTCTATGGATTTAGAGGATTCATCTCTGCAGAACATAATTCAAAACTATGTATCCAAATCAAGGGCCCAACAAACTTTTGTGCTTCAGATCTTACCCAGTTTTCTATTTTCATACTTACATTTCACCTTACATTCGTATAAATATCCCAGTTGCCCAATACCCGTATTCATCCAGCAGAATAACTTTTAACCCACATCGAACATGATATGACCCTTAACCATACTCTGTTCCCTCAATCTATTTTCACATAACAGCAGGTTCTGAGTTGATCTTGCCATACAGGTATGTAGGGAATCCTACAGCTGCTGAGAAGCTCAAAGGTAGATGCAGAAATGATCCCTGGAGCAAAGGTAGGCGGCTAGGTAGGACGTGTGTGGTCTAAAGTCATCTTCCATGGCCAACAACCCAGTCAGGATGAAGGGATAAGGCTGAATCAGCCTCTCTCTTCTCAATGCAGGGAAGATGGACACAATCAGGTCTGTGTGGATTGCTGATCCTGGGCTCCTAGGGTGTATAGACATTTATGTCTTGTGAAAATGTCACAGGAATGTGGGGCAGCCTCCATCTCATGGAACCCTTGGAAACAACTGTAAGGACAAAGTGGTTGCCAAGGCAGTGACCTCATTCACTTCCCTGAAGGAAGTGACCTCACCTCACTTCCTTGGTGATGGAACTCTCTGAACTTGGGATCCAGGAGGCGAGGCATCCAGAGGAAGTTATACTCCCAGTGGGCTAACTTGATTGTCTGTACCAAGGCAAGAGTCATTCTTTGTTGGTACCTAGTGATGTGTGGATAGCCAAATGCCTTGAATGGTCTCAACAGTGGCCTTTCCTGAGAAAGAAGTGTTGGCTCATTGCTGGCTCCTGACAACTACAAAGAGATGGCCAAGGAGACCAGAGCTGAGACAGGACAGGTCACTGCCAAGGAACATATTTTCACCCACGCATCAGAGGACAGAGTGGATAGATACAGACCAAATACAGGGGTGGTTTGTGTTTTTCAGAAGGTGTGTGTTTCAATTTGTCATTTTGTCTCATGTTCTGAGAACATAAAGGAAAAAAATTTTGTTGTTGTTGTTGTTGTTATTTTGAAATGCACTGTTAACTAGTGAGCATTTTTATGTCAGTGGATCCCACTGGGTTTGTGGTTAAAGAGAGTAGAGCGAAGAATGCAGCCGTGAATGTGTCCTGTCCAGTGGAAATCTTTGCAGGACTCCTCATGGCCAATTTATGAATGGACTGCTGCTTGCCTTGCAGATGGGCAACACCTACCAAGATTCTAAGTTCCTGTATTCTTCCTGAATTTTGGCCACTCTCTGAAGGGGTTTGTGGTTTTGTGTCCAAGATGTGTACCACATTCAAGCTCTGTGACATGGCCATGGACTGGATTCCTGAAGGGCATGCCAAGCATCTCAGAAAACTCAAAAATTAGCATGACTGGTAAGGATCTCTCTGGAGAATGCCTGCTTGGATAGATAGTAACCCAAGTTGCATGATAAGGAGCTGTCAGTGCCACAGTGTTCAATTAAAGAAAAGTTTTTCTCCAGGCTTCTTTCTTCCCTATTGTTCTGTTCCCCTGAATGTCAGGGAGGTGTTTGCCTTAGGGCACTCCTTTGGGACTCCTCAAGAACACAGTTTCAAATGGAAATGAAGAGGCCTAATCTGTGCCTTTGAGGTAAAGTGTTTTGTAAAAGCTGTGTCTGAATCAGACTCTTGGCCCTGTGTGTGGCTGTGAATTACATTCTCAGCACCGCAGGAAACTCAAGAAAGATCCCATGTGTCCATCCCAATCTAAAAGGATGAAAAAGAAGTGTACAATTGGATGAAGTCTCTTGCCTTCCTCTGGTCAGGCTCCTGACCGCTCTGAAGTCAGAACAGGGATCCTCTGGGTCAAATGAGTTGTTGCAAGCCCTCCAGTAACTAGCACACAGGTGTTTGGGTTTTTTCATGAGTCCAGTACACATAAAGAATCTACCCCTGGCAAGCAGAAGGCCTCTAATTTGACAAGCAGAGCAGTATGAACTACAGGCCCATTCTATCTATCCTGTTTCTCAGGAAGGGTGTCCAGGCCACCATGACATTTGGCATATGATGGGCATGAGAGCTTTCTTTGCACACCTTCTAAGAATGCTCACCCTATAGAAACCCCCAGCCAGAATGTTATGATGAGTGTCTGTATCGAAGAAGATAAGGGCCGTGTGGGAGTGTTTTTGTTAGAATAGTGGTCTTTTGTGTGGTGGTTGGAAAAGATGACTGGGTGAACCTCAGCTTGAAGTCTGGTGTGATGCCGTTAGAGACTGAGTACTGGAACTAATCTCAGAGAACTATTGCCATGAATTTTGTTGTGAATTTACAAGGCCAGGCATTAGAGGAGCCTTTGGAAACTGAGATCTAGGCCGAGGGTGGCTTTCTCCACAGCACTGGGAATCTCAGCCAGTATTTCACATGATTTTGCTGTGAAAGCCTTCTCAGCTATAGTTGTGAGGCAAAACTCACAGGAACCTCATATTTTAGACCCCAATGGGCCTGGATTTTTGTGACATTTCGCCAATCCTTGGGAACCTTTCCTGCATGCGATCTCCAGAGCTTTTACTGAAAGGAGATTCCTCATCACTTAATGGCTCCTGAATGAATCAAAACCCACAGTGTCAACTTCTTCATTCTTGAAATATGGCTAGGCCAATACCATGAAGTTTTTGAGAATCCCATGACCAGAAATCCCTGGAGAACCTTTAGATCTCCCGTTGCTCATCATGACTGAACCAGCGAGTGCCATTTTTGACTGAGTGGAATTCATGACCATGGTGAAGAACAGAGATGCCAGTGAGTAGGAGCCAGCAGGGAACTGGGCCTAGAGCAATGGAGTGCAGGTGTGTGATCCAACATCTCTGGAGGGCCCCTGTGGTTCTGTCATTGGCTTCCAATTGACGTGTGACTGACAAGGTTCATCCAGGAGACCCAAAAATATAAAGGCATGTTGTTGTGGGGAGAGGATTTGGTGCGATGCTCAGAAACAAGTTGCTACACTCAAGTGGGAAAGATATATGGGGTAGCAGCCCAGTTTGTGTTTCTGCCTTCAGACCCTGACTCACCCCATGTGATTGAGCTCCCTCCAGCACTGTGTCCTTCTTGACCTTTTTGTATTTCAAAAACAAACACCAATTTTCCAGGGAAGCTGTAAGAAATGCCATTAAAACTGGGAGGTGAGCCAAAGGCTTCACAATGCACCCAGAGAGACATTCGTACCCCAACAGCCACAGTTACCTGCAAAGAGAAGATTCAGCTCTGCTGCCTCCTGTTCGTATTGGAAAATATGAACCCATGTCCTCCTGTTCACATAGACTCAGACCAAGCTTTCATGATCTCACTACAAAGGAAGGTAAAACACAAAGCTATCTTTCTAGTGGATGAATGTCAGAGGCAGATAGTCAAGAAGTTATTAGGCCAGCAAATTTCCATGTTTCTGGAATGTTTACCCTGTCCTCTACTTTTGGGATCTCTTCTGCCACACCCAAGTTTGTGAGCTCCTCAGAATTTCCAATTCCAGATATGTATTCACAGATTTTTTTTTCCTCTTCTCATTTTATTGTGTCTTCTTTGGGGTGATAGTAATGTCCAGGCATTGTGGTGGATGACAGTGGAAGATTTTTATGTGCCACGTGTTCCCATATGTATTAGAGTCATTTTCCATTTTGCCATTTGAAATATTGAATCTCTGACACTAACCCATAACCTTCTAGGCTCTGGCTACTTATACTAACATCAATAAAAATAATCCTAAAGGAATAGAAGTAGAGGCATTTGATAGGGGGCATGGTGTATACTTGGACTTGCCTTTTGCTTCATGAGAGATACATATTATAAAACTTGTGACACATTTTTCTCATTTTACTTCTCCAAGAATTTTCAAAATTAACAAATATGTAACTTCCTGACTCCTTGTCTCTGTCACCTGGGTCACAATGTATTTTTTTATATACATATATATAATCCTACTGCCATCACAGGTATATTTTTGAGAGTACTCTCACTTTGGTAAATACGAATTTTATGAAGAGATCACTGCCCCCCAATTCACTGAGGTAACTGAAAATTCAAGCTGTGGTGAGCTTTATACTTCAACAAGTTTAGACATGAAACAATGTAGAGGAATATGAATATTTTTGGTACATATGTGAAGGATATATATCCCCTTATGAATTTCGATTGGCATACATACTATTATATTTTAATGTATTAAATATATAAGTATATATATATATATATAGTACGAATTTGCAAACATGAACTATATGTGTCATATACTTATACTACCTTGATTCTTTCATGTCCATCTGTGTGGATTTATAATCAACTTTTCAGGAGATATTTTTCAGAAATATTCATTTTCTTGACATACATATTCATTTCAGAATACTCAAAATGAACTTCAGTGCCAAGGTTAAGAAACTCCATTCTATGACAACAGCTTCACAGGAAGCCCTCCCCACAAGGCCCTCCTCAAGGAACAACATATTCCTGCTGTTATTCCCTCCCTCTGGGCCTCAATTCCCCCACATAGTTTTCTTTAATTCACCCTTGAAACTAGCATCAATATTAAATCATCTCCAGAAACCTCTGCCAAATGAGTCTTTTGATGTCTTCCTAGATTCTAACTGGTAGGCACAGGATGAGTCATAAGAAAAAAAAATAGTACAAGAATTTTTCAGCAAATGTGCACTGACCACTGCTAAGGAAGAGTAGAAGTGGCAAGGTCTGGAGGCAGGAGACAGGGGTTTTAAACTCATGAGAAGTCTTCAAGGAGAGAGGGTCACCAAGAGATTATTCAGAGACCAGCAGGCTCAGGGCATTCAACCCCAACACAGGAGAGAACAAGGCAGGCTACATGGGGTAGAAGTGCCTTTCTAACCCTGAGTGGACACAGAGGCAGATTTACCACAGAGCTAATGAAGCCAATGGGCAGTATCCCTTACTGGCAGGAGCACTTTCTAAGGATGTAAGTGGGGCCCTAGTGATTGGCCTACATAATTATATATGTTGACAAGTTTTTCAGAAATAAGATATTTTAACTGCAATTGATTAACAATGCCAACTTTCCTTTATTAACCACATGTGGTGGTACATGTTGGTAATCCCAGTGACTTGAGAGATAACAGCATGAGGATCACAAGTTCAAGGCCAGCCTCAGCAACATAGTGAGACCCTATGTTAAAATTAAAAAAAAATTAAAAGGACATGGAATATAACTCAGAAGTAAAGCACCCCTGACTTCAATTTCAGTACAAAAGGAAAAAAATTCATCTCCAACTTTTCTTTTATCATATTTGAATTCTTGTTAGGGGGCACTAGAGGATCCAGCTAAAACAAAGCTGAGTTGAAGATATATATAATTGGCTTTAGTGGGATGTGTTTATATAGTTCACAGTCAGTTTGGAGTATACTAAAGTTACTATTAGCCATCCAACTGTAAGAAATACTCTTAGGAGTACTTACATCATCCTCATCAAGAACTCAACTGGCATTATGACATAAAGAGACAGATCCAGAGCTCTTAGGACAATATGAACATGTCTAACAATAGTGTAGGAGATGCATTAAGACAGAAGGTAGTGTGTGGAAAATGTCCTTCCAATCAGTGAATATGTAATTAGTTCCTTCCATCCTCTGATCCAAATGGAAGCTCTTTCCTTCAGGAATATACTTGTGTCAGACAACATGTACATTAGTCAGCTTTTCATCACTGCGATTCCATAGAAAAATTACTTGGAGGAAGAGAGATTTATTTTGTCTCATAGTTACAGAGGTTTCATTCCATGATCAGCCAGCTCCATTGCTCTGGGTCTGAAGTGGCAGAGAGCACGACAGAAGAAAGGTGCTCAACTTATAGCATTCAGGAAACTAGGAGGGGACCAGGGAGAAGATGAACCATTTGTGGAACACCTCCTGTGACCTATTCCCTCCAACTAGGCCCCACCTCCAAGTAGTCCATTAATGACTTTATCCACTGATGAGGATCAAGTCCTCATATTCCAATCAATTTCCAAAAGGTCCACCTCTAACACATGAGACTGTATGGGAAAATTCAAATCCAAACCATAACTTTCCATCGCTGTGACAAAATACCTGAGATAATCAGATTATAAAGAGGAAAGATTTATTTTGACTCTCAATTTGAGGGATTTAAAGTCCATAGTTTCTTAGCCCTGTTGCTTTTAAGTCCAGAGTTTCTTGGCCTGTGGTACAATAGTGCATGATGGCGAGTATAAGTGCCAGAGGAGATCGGCTCTCCTCATGGTAATCAGCAAACAGAAAGGAAGGGATCTGGGTCCCATATTCCCACAAGAACACACTCTCAAAGACTTAACTTCCTCCCTTTAGGCCATGCCTCTTAAAGATTCCTCCACCTTCACACTACAAACTGGGTATCAAGCCTTTAACACTTGGGTCATCATGGGACATTCCAAGTCCAAACCCTAGCAATACTATAATGCAGAGTTTGATTGCAAATGTATCATTGATTTTTTTTTCTTTTAGGGATTTCAGGAAATGAAGAATAATGATCAGGCTACACTTCAGCGTTTATTGACCCCCCTCACCTGACCCCTTTGTAAGAGCACAGGGGTAACTATCAGCAACTTGAATGATAAGGAGACTTTAAAGCTATATCAGAGTCTAGCAGTGCATGGCATATGAAAAGTGCTAAGTAAATTGAACGAGCAGATGAATGAATGAATTGGCATGCCCTGCCGTAGTTGGGGAGGTTTCATGGGAAAATAAAGAGGTCAACGATGTTTAAGACAAACTCTGGAAAGGAGCCCACTGTAAAAGAGGTCGAGTGAGGAAGCCATTCCCTGAAGAGAACAAGTCCTCCAAAGGAACAATGGAGGGTTATTCTGGGCAGGAGGGTAGGTCCAGGATCCTGTAACTCCTTGTATTATGGGATAGTTTCATTTTTATATCCTAAATAACAGCAAAGCATTATAGGCTCCAGAGCCTGGTAGTGAGGTAATAAAAAGTAGTATTTCCCAAAAATTAACTTTGTCAGTGGACCCCAAAAAAACTATAGCAGGGAACAATGAGACACAATGAAGCTTTGTAGTAATTCAAGAATGAAATGTTGTGGGTATGGATTAAGGTGCTTGGAATGAAGAAGAAAAGATGACCTTAAGAATCATGGCCAGGGTAATCTCAAACTGGTATTTAAAATCTCTATGATGTTGTAGAGTGCCTCTTAGGATTGATAATGGACACAACGATTTCATGGGTCTGCATTTGCAGATGAGCTGTTTGACCATTTTAGGCTCTAGGATTATATAATTTGTTCAAGAAAAAACTCTTCAGACATCTTGGTAAAGAAAATCTCCATGCAACCTGTATCTTAGCCCCTATCTACACTCACAGAGTCAGCTGCTCCCACTGTCATCCTCTTCAGCTGTTCGGTAGCATGTGACATTTCTGAATGGGACTTGAACAGAAATCCAGTGGGTACTGATGCCCATTTTAGGGCCTGCTGTACGGCAGCGGAAATGTATGTCCTCTTAGGATGGTGGGTGTATTCCGGAGCCCTCAATCAGATGAGACTGCTCAGACCTCTCCAAAGGAACTTTAGGATAATTAATTAAATCACTGCTTTTCAGTTGCCCTGATTGGGTATTGAATTATCCTCAGCAGGTTTCAATCCTCTAGAGAATCATTCCACTCAATGGAAAACTGTTTTTTCCCTTCTTCCAGGTCTTCTGGCAGGAGGAAGCCAGTCCATCAAAGGAGCAAATGGATTATTCATAACTTTTGATAATGCAGTCATTAAGGTGCTGTTGCTAAATGAGTCTGCCTTATTTATCTTTCTTCCTCACTCTGCAATTCCACAATGCAGCATGTACTTGTTACCCAGAATCTTAAAGGGCTTTAAGTATTCCCTGTGAGGATTACCCAGAGTCACTTTGTACTGTATCTCACCGGGACGCTCTTCTTTATGGCCCATGCATTTTGGTCAGGCCAAGGACCAGATTGGAGCAGCATTACAACTTTCCTCCTGAGGGCTGAATTTTTATTTCAGAATAGTTGAAAATTATTCTCCAGGATTCTCGGTGCTTCCTTCTCCTTCGGAAGGAGCCCTGACTTTTGCTCTTCCCTATGCCACCCCACATTTTGGCCAGATTAGATATAAACAAATGACTACAAAATTGTTACCAAATGCCAGAAAAGAGCATTTTTTTACAGAATATAAAATCTAATCCGACTAAAAAAAATGTGACAACTTGCATAAGGAAGTATATAGTTCAATTAGTTCTTCAAATCGTCTGCAAAAAGATTACAAGCCACCCAAATATCAATAGGAAGAGTTCAAGAATTTCTCCTATCCAAACTTCATAGAGGAAAGGTAAAGAGCAGTTCAATCATCAATCACTGTTGAAGAAATGACTTTGAAACATAGCTAGTCATTTGACTTTTAAATTTAAAATATTAACAAAAATTGTCATATGATTTTAACAAAACTAAAAAAAATTTAAATTTTTCATAATTTTCTCCTGTCCAAAACTGGCAATAAAATATTGAAGGAAAAGATAAAAATTTGATAAAAGTGAAACTTTTATTAAATATTTATGTAAGAATAATTGCTTTTTCTGCATCTCTTAGCATGCACTGCCATTCTCTGTGGATCATCAGTTTTCATATTAAAGTTCCCCATAGCAGTCTCCTTTGGGGTGTCTTGGTCTTGTCACCTACAGGTGCCCTTTGATGGTTGGAATGTGTTCCCCACCGCCAGTTTCACGTGTTGGAAATTTGGTTCCCTATATGGCCATGTTGGGAGGTGGTGGAACCTTTAGAGAAAGGTCTTCAGGGAACTGGTTAGGTCATTGGAAACCACTGTCCTGAGAAGAAATTAAGATAATTCTTGTGGGACCCTATGTTAGTTTTTGCAGCAGCAAGTTGTTATAAAGGAGAGAGCTGATCCTTGAAACAATTACCCTATTCCTTCCTCATCATGTGATTTCTCCTTCCACATAGCTGCCACCACTGTAATTCCATCCACCAAGGGTCACTCAGCGGAGCCACTACCATGCTGTTTGGACTTGTAGCCTCCACAACTATGAGCTAAATAAATTTTTTCTTTATATATTACCCAGTCTCAGGCATTTCGTCATAGTAATGGAAATTGGGCTTCTTAATATATACCTTCATCAGTAATTTTCCCCCAAAGGACCAGGTATCAAGTATACATGGAAAAAATTTTTTACAATGACTTTTGTTGAAAGGCAGCTCAGAACATCTGAGTGAGTACATTTGGATTTTATAGACATACAGTTCCAATTTATTTTTGAGGCAACAAAATTAAACCTACAGGGTCATTTATTATAAAATTACAAACATTTTCTCATGTGCTGAAAATGTGTGCAAAATTAACAAGCCAGCTTCTCTATCTTCATTGAAATCACTGAGAATGTCATTAAGAGTAGGACAGGGTAGAAAGACAGAATCCTGAGGCATATGCATAACCATCCTGGTTAAAAAAAAAACACAGCACAGTGATTCAACCATTTATAATGTTATTTAACTTTGTTATTCTACTTATTCAACCTAGAAATGAAAAGAACTTTGTCAAAAGTTCACTGCCTTATGGATTGGGAAAGTTTGGCTTTTCTGGTTTTTAGTTTTCTATGTTTCTCATTATTGCCTAGATTTTAGGCTCTGAAAGTGAGCTTTAATACCCTTACTGTTGTTACCCAATTTGTTACATTATTCCCACTGAGCGACTGCTTGCCACATTCAGTCTAGAGTGAAACTAATGCTCGAGATACTCTTTTCTCTTTCCATTCATAGGCTGTGCTGCAGAAAATTAAATTAAAGTAAGCACTGATGAGTATTGCGTGGTCTATCAGTCTAATGTCCCCCACCCCAGTAGGAAACAAATTAGTGTGACATGTCCTCACTGAACCAGCACCAGCTTTTACAGTCACCAATCATATTTCAAAGGATTTAAACCATCGGTCCAAGGGCATCAGACTTAGCAAACTTCAATTTCTCTCACTCTCAAGAAAGATCTTTCATTAACTGAGTTGTATTTTATATCCAAATCTTAGCTCCCATTAAAGCTTATATACAAAGTCTCTATTCCCAGTGCAAAACAATAACAGTAACAAATTCACAGAAAAAGCAATGGTGGGGAGAGAACTGTCACTCAGAAAGGTTTTGATGTGGTAGAAATGTTTCCTAATTGATCGTTCCTTCTTTCCCCAAATGCATAAAGCAAATGACTCTGGCCTGAGACAAAACCCACTAATGTGAATGGAAGGACAGGTTCCTTTAGGGTCCCTGACTATGGCTCTCAGACCCAGTTCTCTAGAGACTTCAACTTTCTGTTCTATCCTTGAGAATGTCTTCCTGCAATGAATCCCATGTCACACAAACTGGTGAACTTTTTGGTTTCTGATTCATCACATTGCTGTGGTTTGGATGTGTATTTCCCAAAGGTCTGTGTGTTAAAGGATTGGTCCCCAGGACAGTGCTGATGAGAGGTGGTGTAACCTTGAAGAAGTAGTACTCTAGGGGAGGTTCTCATATCACTGAGGGTGTGCCCTTGAACAGGATTTTGGGACCCCTGACTCTTCTTCATTTCTTGCTTTGCTCTCTAGCTAAAAGTGTAAGTGGTTTGCTCTGGCAATTATGTCCAGCCACTCATGCCTAGCCACTGCCATCCAGTTCCCTCTGCAGAGACCCAAATCAGTGTGGCTGTCCAATCTTGTACTGGCACCTCCAGATCCATGAATTAAGTTAAAATTTCCTCTTTATAAGTTACTTACCTTAGGCATTTCATTATAGTAATGGAAAGCTGAGTCACGCATATTCAATCCACCAATACTTAAAAACATATGCTACATGTCAGGATCTGATCTAGCAATTAACAAAATAGATAAAGGCCTTAACAGCCTTGGAGCTTATGTTCTTGTGCTTTGGTTTTGTCGAGGTGTTTGTTTTTGTTTTTTGTTTTTGCATCACATGGACTCCCATTGCGAGACTATGCTCATACTCTTCTAGCTGCTTAGAATCCTATCCCCCTCAATCATTTCCACTTAAATAATTTCCAACATCTTTTGAGTCCAACTCAAATCATATCTCTTCCATGACTCTTTCCCAGCTTTCTCTACCTCAGAATGTCCTTAAATTCCAGCCAAAAACACTCTTTATCAATTATTTAGTTTGCACTACCTTAATTATTATTGATATATGTTTATGCACATATTCTGTCTCTGCAACTATACTGAAGTCCTTCCAGGACAGGGAATGATTCTTGTCATTTTTAAACCCCAACACTAAAAAGAGTGCCCTGTATGAACAAGGTACATTATAAGTGGTGGTAGCTAAAGGAAATGATAGCAAACTGAAGAGTATTTTTTCATTTTACCTGGAACAAAGAGGCAATAAATAAATCAAGGATATCACCAGAAGTGGTGCTTTCATTGGTGACAATTTTTTTTAATTCACTGATAACTACCTACTAGCCATTTTTCTTGATTTGATCCTAAGTACAGTTCAAATGCCTATTGTGCGCTATTGCTTTGAATCCACTGTCTTTAAAATATCCCTTTGGCATTGAAATCAGCCGGTTCATTGATGATAACTTTAATTTAATTTCCAGGTGAGCAGTCTATGAATGAAAAAGGAAAAAACCTTTGACTCTCATTCTATTTAAACTGAATCGAGCAAGGAGACACTCCGCAGGGGTAATGTAGCAGATTGCATAATACCTATAGCAGTATGAAAATTTACTTTCAGGTGATAAAATTTAAGCAAAAACAAGATGTGCTTTATAGACTTTTTTTAGAGGCCAAGCTTTTCCTAAACTCATGACAGTCATGTGATCAAGTAAGCTCTGTCTGCCAGAGAAAGCTCTAGCATGTAAGCATCATTGCTGTTTTGGCTGGGATTTTCCAGATAGCCTAGGAAACCTGGGAACTTTTGAGAAGAATAAAAATATAACAAACCTTTTCTTATGAATATCATTCTAAAATTTACAGCACATTCATATACTTTATCTCAGTCCTTCCACAAATTCAGCAGAAAGCAGTCAGTATTATATACCTTCTTCTTCTTCTTTTTTTTAATACTGAGAAACTGGATCTGAAGTGTGAAGATTATTGCAAGAATCCATCCTATTAGATGACATTCCCATCAATAAAAGCTTTCACCTTCAAATCAGGTCTCCTTTAAGACTTCCCCCACGTTGAGATGGAGGGAAAATTTTTAAAATTAAATTTATCCTAGGAAAGAGACTTTTATGCTCAGTTTGGAAGAATCATCGACCCAATGACTTGTTTAAGTGAGTTGTACCTATTGATTTCTTATTTTTCCAGACATACCTATGTATTGGCTCCCTGTTTTCCTTCCTTTGATCCATCTTTCTGTGTTTAAAATTACACAAAATAAATAAGAGTTCTGCCTCTGGCAAAGAGGGTTGATTTGTGGGGACCAATTAATAGATAACAACTAGGAAACACAGGTGAAGCACATTGAAATATTTAATGGAAGGTCTCTTGACTACAGGGGTGGTGAGAATTTGTGAGTTCAGTATCCTAGAGAGAAGGGAAGCTCAGAGAACTGAATCCAGTATTTGGTGCACTATTTCTTCTCAAAACATTTATCAATTCAAAAGTAGCAGTGAAGAGTTTGAGAAATTGAATAGAGTTTTCATAAGTCTCCCAGGGACAGGGAGTAAGAATTGGAGTCAGGATATATGGGAAAAGAAAAAGAGTTCCTAGCAAATACTCCAGGATTTTTTGTTGTGACATAGAAAGGCTACAACCAAGATGAAAGAACAAAGTAGAAATAGACTCATTAAGACTGAAAACACAGTAAGATCAAACCATTTCCTGAGAGGATTCATGATTCATACTCCCACATCTGACATCTTGCCAGGAGCAAAAGTAAATCTTTCTTGGAAGAACGTATCATCTATAACTTCAAACTATCTCTATAATTTTTCAACACAATGTCCAATATGCACATAAAAGAAACAGTCCTACCAAAAGATAAGAATAAGCCATACAACAAAAGAAAATGACAATGAGCAATAATAAACTCAAATACAATGGTAGAGAATAGTAACAGACCCACATGAGACTCATCTATTGAGACTATGAGGAAAGTGTCCAAGAATGTAAATGATAAGATGAGACACGTTAGGAGAGAAGTAGAAACTACAATAAGGAGATAAATGAAAATTCTTAACAGAAATGAAGAGCTCAATGAATGGAAAAACTTAATGCAGCTGAAGAAAAACTATAGATGAGAAAAAATTCTCAGACTGAATCATAGAGAAACAAGAGGATAAAAATTAGTGAACATTTTTATAAGAAGAAGAGGCATATGGAATATAATTTTTTCAAAAGTCTAAAATATGTTTTATTGGTTTCCAATAGAAAGAGATGAGACAAAATGGGACAGAAACAATATGTGATAAAATAATGGCTGAGAATATCTAAAACTAATGAAAGGTTTCAAACCATAGGCTCAAGAAGCACCATCTACCCAAAGCACGGTAAACAGAAATAGAGTCACTCTTAGGGATGTAATAAATTATAGAAAAATGCATACAAGGAAAAAGCAATTGGAAAAAAGGGACATATTTCTTCCAAGAAAACAAAAATCACACTGAAAGCTGACTTCTCAACATGACCAAATAGAATACAGGAGACAATGGTATTAAATCTTTAGAGAGCTCAAAGAAAAATTTCATACGTTGAAATTATTGTTCTATAATGAAGTCTTAATAACAACATTTTCTGATAAACAACTGAATTTTCAAGCCATATAATCACACTAAAGGAAATACTAAAGAAAGTTCTTTAAGCAAAAGAAAAATAAATCTGGGAGGAAAATGGAAATCCAATAAGAAAGAAGAGCAATGAAGAATTAAATATGTGGGCAAATATAAAGGATCACTGACAGTAAATACAATATTGTTCTATGATACTTGCAACAAATAGAAGACAGATGATTGATAGATAGAGACACAGATATACATAGATTGATTGGTTGATTTAAAAATAATCATCAAATGACACACATATACACAGTAGCAAAAATTAAAGAGATTGGCAAAATTAATTGTTGATGAGGATTTGGAAAAACTAGAACTCACACACTGCTGGTGTAAGTATAAATTCGTACCACTAATTTTGAAAACTATTTGACAGTATCTATTAAAGTCAAGCATATAGCGTACAAATTTCACCTCTAGATCTATATTCAGCAGAACACCTGTATTTGAACCAAAAAGAATGTACCAGAGTATTCATAACATCTAAAAATGCCACCAATCCTTGTCAGTAGACAAAATAAATTAATGGTGGCATACTTGTTCCAGGAAATACCACACAGTTACGGAAATGGGGGAAGTACTGCTATATACAACAACACAAATAAGTTTCCAATCATAATCATAATGGTAAACAAAGTTACACTTGCTGAAATAAACATTATATGATTCTATTTGCATAATGTTGATTTTGAAACACAGGCAAACTATTGTGCTAGAGATTATAAATTATAGTTGAGAGAGGGAGAGCCTTTTGTTTAGCAGGGGTCTGATGACAACTTCTGGGAAGCTGGTTAGTCTTGGGAATGGCAGCCACACTGGATACATTGATTTTATCATTCTGTGGGCATAGTTTGTGCATTTTATGTATTAACATTATACTTCAATTAAAATTTACTAAACAACAAAAATTAATTTAAAAGTTTAAATCTATTTATTTTTAAAAATCTAACTAAATTTAAATTTTAAATCTATTTAAAACTATTTATCTTTGAGAATGTTCATTTTCAAATAACGGTTTCCCAATGATTCCACTTTTACTAATTTGTCCCAAGGAAATAATGGTAACAGAATACAATGATTCCACTTTTGGTAACTCATCCTAAGGAAGTAATTTTAATGGATATATTCCATGGTGTGCATTTCCTGTGTTTTGAATAGCTATCTCTCCTTATTGTATATTAATTGTCTTCTCACTGTTGTTTCTATGATAAATAATGCTGTGATAAACAGATGATACAGACATTTTTTCCTTTAGTTCAAATTATCTCCCGAAAATACACTACCACTGAAAAATGTTTATAAAGAGGACTTAAGATAAAATCTGATGTTATAACATAAAGAAGAAAAAAAGCTGGAAATTAAATTACAGAGCAAGAATGCTTACAACTTTTCACAAAGTTAATGAAGAAATAAAAGAAAAGTTAATGAAGAAAGATTGCAAGGAAACATACCAAAATTCCATAATTTTGATTGTCTCTGTTTAGAGTTATTATAAATAGATTTTTCTCTTATTTTTATTACTTTGATACTTTATGGTAGATATATATATATATATATATATATATATATATATATATATATATATATATATATTATATAATTTTTATAACAGTCACAATGTAAAAACCTCATCATTAAAATGGGAAATTGTTATTTGTAAAGGAACCACCCAAGTTCTCACCCTGACTCTGCCTTTTCTCTCTACTGGGGGGTTTGACTTTGAGCTGGTGCTACATTGTTCATCAATGTCCCCCAAAACACACATATTGTTTTGATTTTCTTGTTTTAGAATTTGGCTAAAACACAGTAGCAGGGCCTATTGTAACTTCTGTTCAGTTCTTGAACTGACTCTCCCCAGTAAGGATATCCATCCAAGTCAATGTGAGAGACTATATTTCATGGCATGTGATTTTAAAGCAGAGTAGTGTGTGAACATATACACACAAATAGCTCATTAGCTGATGGAACTTGCTGGAAATGTTTGTTGCATGTCATTTGAACCATGAAATAACTACTGAACCCAATTCTCCCTGATTCCTCCATTAGTTCCTGGCATATGCCAAGATGCTACAGACACAAATTCACTTTCCTCACCCTCTAAGTGCTGGTTAGTACATTACTATTGCACAATTTACTTTGGGGAAACTTTTATATTTCTATGTATTTCAGAACTTTTAGTTAAAGCCTGGGGGTTAAGAAAACAATGTGCAAACCACACACACTCATTAAAAAAAAAGTTTACTCATTATTGGCTGGAAACCTATTGGGAAACTACATTTAGAACTTTTTTTTCAGAGAATTTCCATGGAAAAAGCAAAATTAATCACTTTAATCATATAAAATTTTCTTATGAGTCATTTCATTCATTCCATTTCAGTGCCAATGTTGTGTAAGACACTATAGTGGGTTCTGGATATTAAAAAATAATAATAAAAAAGAGATTTTCCCTGAACTCAATGAGCTCAGAGTCTGGAGCAGAGAACATAAGTCAACAGTAGGATCAGGGCTATGATGGAAAACAACAGTGTTGGAGGATCTCCCAGGAGGGACACTGGATTAATTTTCTATTGTTGTGTAACAAATGACCCCAAACTTGTGGCTTACAACAACACATATTTATTATCTCACAATTTCCATGGGTCAAGAGTCCAAGCATGGCTTCTACAGGCCACTGCTCAGGATCATACAAGGCTCCTAATTATTGGCCAGGCTTCCTTTCTTTCTGGAACTTGGTGTTCTCTTCTAGGCTTACACCAATGTTAGCAAAACTCACTTGTTGAGAATTAAGGTTCCCTTTCTTTTCTAGCTGTCCATGCAGGGCAATTGTCAGCTTCTATAGGCCCCTAAAGATCCCTGATATTTGGCCCTATCACAGGCCATCTCACGGCATATCAGCCTACTTCTTAAATCCAAGTAGGAGAAAATTTGAATTCCATACCTTCTTTTAAGGGCTCACCTGATGAAGTGAGGCCCCCTAGGATAATCCCCTTTTGATTAACTCAAAGTCAACTTAATCACATCCACAAATTTCTTCACCTTTGCCATATATTATTAGAACACTTCATTCTGATTATATGATGTGTATACACCAGAGAGTAGAAAACTTAAAGGTATATTAGGTACTACCCCAAAACTGAACTTTCAGTGGCTGCCTAGAAGAAAAGACAATAGATCAATTAGTAAAGATGAGTATCAGAAAGGATGCAGAGAGGGAGAAAGGTGTTCTAGTTAAAGTTAGCAAGTGCAAAGACACAATGAAAAATATCATGGAAATTTAGAGAAAACAGTGGTTTTTGCATTTCTAACTAGTTGTTTGCTAGTAGATGAGGTTGAGTCTGTAGAAAGAAGAAAGTCAGTGATAGACATGGGCTCATCTTTGGATATATTGACTTTGTCTATGGAGCTCCCATGAACAAATGACCAGAAGAGATACCAGTCTGTAACTCAGAGAGAAAAGATTATAACAAAAATTATAGGTTTGGGACTATCTGTTCAGAATCCATAATCAAGCCTTAGTAATGGATAAAATTAGCCTTGACATACATGTGGAGAAGACATTCAAAGACTCAGATGTCAGAATAGCACTATTCAAAAGGAACACAGGGAGGCAAGACTGTGAATAAGACTGAAAGAAGCAGCTAGAAGAAGAAAAAAATATTTCTAGAAGAAAAAGGAGAGGACCTCTTGGAGGTGGGACCCAATGTCCAAAGCAGTCCAAATGTTGAGATAAAGACCCAAAACAATCTATCACCAGATTGCTGTTTAATTTGAAGTAAAGGAAAAAAAAAACACTGGGGTAGATGGAAGACTAGCTGAGCCATGGGAATGCTGTGAGTTTGGAAGTTTCTTTGAAGTAGTTCCATATGAAGAGAAGGAGAGAGAGTTGGGCAGTGCAGGGTGGAGTTTGGATTGAGCACCGAGCATAACTTGAGAAGATGCCATAATTCTCTGTGTGGTGAGTCACACTAAAATGTTACAGCTGGAACCGACTGTGCTTATAATCTGCACTATATTCATAACAGATGTCAATTAGAGTCTTTTCATTTGGAAAGCTCTCATGGATCGTGCAGGCCAGAGCTGAATCCTTCTTCAACACACTTTTACAACACGAGCTCCACCTCCCTTTCAGAGAGCTTTGATCACAGTGGCAATTTTCCATTAACTTTCATGACTAGTTTGAACTCCATGAAGGAAGATATTGGGTCTGGTCTACTCACCATTTTATCCCTAAAGCCTAGCACACTTCCTTGCACATGTTTTCCATTCAATAAACACATGTCAAGTACATAACTGAGCCCTTTCATTTTTGAGGTAAAGGAAATTGAAGCTCTAACATTAAATTACCTGTCATTGGTTACACTGTTATTAGAGGTAGGTTGAGTGAAGGTGTGTGGGTTCATTTTCAGACTTTTTGAAAGAATGGTCACTTTTCACCTACAGTACCATTATGCGTCCTCTGAACAGGCTTTAAAAACATGAACAAACTCCTCCAGGATTTGTACCTCATGGCTGTTACCATCTCACCTCTTCATGCATTCCTTTGATAACAGCAACATACTGTTTCCTCAATCCTTTGTTTAAATTATCATTTATCAAGTACTCACTCCATGCTAGACACAAAAAAGCTAAGGATATTATATTCATTTCCATTTTATTTTTCATAACAATTTCTTAATTTGGTTGATATTACTCTTATTTATAAGGAGGATAACCAAGTCTCAGAGAAGTAAAGTAACTTACCAAAAGACTGAATGTTGTGACCAAGATACAAATGCAGGTCTGTCAGAACTCCAGAACTTAGGACCTTATCCACCATGTTCTGGTACTTCTTTGACTTTGCTCTTTACGAGGTTTTTAACAACTCCACAATTCTTTCTCTACCAAATACACTAGCTTAGGGCAAACTCGTAACTTTGCAGAGAAACCAGTTAGCATGTTCAAGGTCCTGTGGGTTGCCATGAGAGAAAGGTATGGAAAGAAAAGTAATGTAAAGCACATTATAGAATTTAAATGTGTTTAGCATTAACTCATTTCAATAATATAAATTCTATGGAAATGAATAATTTGAAAATTATATAGATATGAATATACATATGCATTACAAATTTATTAGTAATAGTATTCTTGGTAATGCCACATGGGTATAGACGGTTTGGGCTTCTCTAGATTAACAATTTTTTAAAGTGTTATCTGTTATACACTTCCTTCTCCTTCCAGAACAGCAACTACATTTAATCTATTGCTCCTCATGTTTCCTAAGCAAACTACAATATCAAACATCACATATGGAAAGAAACAGAAGAAAACTCTCTAAACACAAACCTTTGTGTTTAAAATAGACATGGAAGTCAAACACCCTAATTTTATGGATTAAACTATCTGTGACTAAGACAATGCAACTCAGTCTTTTGGCAGAAGTATTGATTGAAGAGTTGGAAAAAAGGATTTCTGTTTCCTCCTCTAAAACTACTACTCCAGCAGCTGTGCAATGTAAGAGAGATTTCATCTCCACAAATCAAGTTCTACATTTGTTCAATGAAGCTATGAACATGAGCTCCCTTCTCCCTTGGATTCTGTAAATACAATGCAAGATGGGTTAAAGCAAAGAGTGCCATCAGATTAGAAGAATTTTGTTAATTCAAGAACTCTCTCCAAGATTATATCTCCAAACTCATCCACATAGAAGTACTTCAGGTTCCTCCAGTTAGTATTTAAAATTGAATTCATCATACTTTCATTAGACAAAAAAAAAAGAGTGCTCCTCAACTTGTAGTCCCTCTTGTAGTAAAGACAGTTGCCTCAGTTCAGACTATCAAGCTAGAAACCTGAGTCTTTTCACAGCTATTATTTCCTCCATTACTTTCACCTGATTGATGGCCATGTTCTGCTGATGTAATCTGAGTGGTGTGTCTAATTCCATGTGCCCTCTCCAATTCCACATTCACTTCCTTCAGGCAGGTATCTTCACCTGAAACCTGGAGAGTTACAAGTCAAATGTCCTCAGCTGCAAATCTTTCCCCATAATGCGTATGGATTTATCCATCAGAAGGAAAAAAAATAGAAGGCATATCAGATGATTCATTGGTTATAAATACCCAGATTTATAAATTGCCTCTTCATTGCTTACAGGATAAAAGCAAATTCCTTAGCTCGGAATTCAAGTAACTTACTAAAGGAGGACTCTATACAATCTCCTTAGATTGAGTAAAACCATTTCAGAATTCCAGATTTGATCTTATCTCATGTCTCACACTGGTCAGAATCGCCTCTTTTGCCCAAGCTTGCAAAAGGGAATTCAACCCTCTTGATGGATTAAGACCAATCCAGAATTTTCCTGAGGTCTTTTTTGGAGCCAATTCTTAAGTAACCTCTTGTCTTTGTCTATGGTTCCTGGCACAGAGCTCCTAAACCCTTTGAATTTTCCTGAGTGATGGAGTTATAAGCAACTTGAACCGCCTAAGACAAAAGCCTTGAACTTTTGAAAGCATTTGGACTAAATTTAACTTCACTTTGGACTAAAATGAACTTCACTTCATCCTTTTCTTGCACTGTCTCCAAAATAAAGTCAGGATATAAAATCTTTGTTATAATAACGGAACGATTCTCCAGGACAAGAAATGTGAAAAGACCCATAACACTTGCATATGCTAAATGTTTTTCCTGTGGCTTCAAATAAATAATCCATCTTTACATTATCTTCCTAACCCCTGTCTGGTAAATAAAAATGGTTCCTATTTGCAGTTTCCTATATTGGGAGCCCTTTATTGATAAGAACTATAGATAGCCTCCACCTCTTTCATCTGATCCCCATAGTAACTACCAGAAAGATCTGCCTACAGTAGATAAATTTCTGTTCAGAGACTGATTATAGCCAGTGGAACAGGGAAGGAAATGCCCCTTCATCTATTCTGGATTAGAGCAGAATAACAATGTACATTTTTATAAGATCAAACTGATCATAACCACAAGGCAATGTTGCAGCTAAGAGGGGTATGGCTCATCAGCCAGTATTGCACAGAAATCAGCATGGTACCAGGCACAGGCTCAAGGACGAATTGTCTCCTCTCACTCTATGGGCATCAGTATTGCACAGAAATCAGCATGGTACCAGGCACAGGTTCAAGGACAAATTGTCTCCTCTCACTCTATGGGCATAGACTGGGAGGAGATGTTGCCTGGCCACTTGAAATGTCATCAGTAGAACCCACAGCCAGAGATTTAGAGTCATCAGCAGCAAATTGAGCTACTGGTCTCAACTACAAAAAATTGAGTACAATAGAAAATGGAATTTTACCCTTGGTGTTAAAAGATTCCTACTTTCCACCAAAATCAGGAAAAGAGCAGAAAGTCCTACCTGCTTAGGAATCCAAATGAGAAATTTCATAGGCGTGAACTAAACCATTACCTCACATGCTACATTTCCAAGACAGAAACGTATAAAATTATTCTCTATTTTGCAAAATGGAGAAGAAAAGGGCATTTCAGAAAATAGGAATGATTTGACCTAACTACCTGCTAAGAAGTCACAAGGAAAACGGATCTCTTCATTCTGTCATGTTTAAATAGGTGATCAAGCAAAAGAAAGTAATAAATGAAAAAATAAATAATTTTTAAAATTTCAAGATGACCATCATAATACCAGATATGTCAATATTGACCTTAAATGTAAATTAAATAAGGTTTACAAATGAAAAATAAGGTTATCAAAACAGACCATACATCTATCATTGCATAAGTGAACATTTAAATCTTAAAAGAGCAGATTAAAGTTTAAAAGGATAGGAAAATTTATATGCCAACAAAGAACCTTAAAAGAAATATGGTCTGATTATATTAATATTAGGTAAATGATATGTTTTTAAAATGTATAGAAAAATACAAAGAAAAGGAAGATTCATGAGGAAAAAGATCATTTTACAAGACAAAATTGTGATTATAAATTCAAATGCACATAATATATATATATATATATATATATATATATATATATATATATATATATATATATATCTTAGTAAAAATGTAAACTCTACCAAAAATGCTATTAAGAAAACATACCCACAGACTGTGAGAAAATATTTGAAAAGTGTGTGAACACATATACACACTTTTATATAAAATAAATGACTTGTAATTGGAATGTAAGAACTCAATAAGAGAAACAAATGAAAAGTATAAAAATTGAAAAGATCCCTCACCAAATATGCTATATAATCAACAAATAAGCACAAGAGCACAATCCAAACCTTCAATAGCCATTAATGAGTTGAAAGTTAAAATCATAATTCTAACACTTATGACACTTAAAGAAAATAAAATGAGTATGTCAAAGAGACATACTGTCATACTACATTCCCATGTTTACTGCAGCATTTTTCTCAATATCCAATATCTAGAATCAACCTAAATGCCTATCAACTGATGAATGAACCAAGAAAATAGAGACACACATATTGTTCATCCACGAAAAAGATGAAAATCCAGGCTTTTTTGACAATATAGATGAAACTGGAGGGCATTATGCCAAGTGAAACAAGCCAGGCATATAAAGACAAAAATCACATGATCTTACTTACATCTGGGATTTTAAATAGTTGATCCTATAGAAGTTAAGAATAGAATTGTGGCTACTAGAGGCTAGAGTGGTTAGGAGGAAGAGAATTCTGGGGAGATGCTGGTCAATGCATAGATAATTACAGTTAAGTAGAGGGAATAAGTTCAAGTGATCTATGAGCTAGCATGGATATAGTTAATTACAACATATATTCTTGAAAATGAAAAAGGAATGAATATTAACTCTTCTTGAGACATGATAACTATATGAGATAACAATGCATTTCCTAATTAGCTGTATGTAACTATTCTGCAATGCATGTGTACATCAAAACATCATGCTATCTATAATAAATCAACACATACACACACACACACACAGACACACACACACACACACACACACACACACACATATATACAAAGCCATAAAACAAAATGAGCAATAAATTAAATTCATTGAAAATATAAAGAAATGAACTAATTAACACACAACAGCATAGATAAATCCCAATGTATGATACTCTGGGGGAAAAACAGACAAAAAAGAGTACATGATTTATAATTACATTTACATAAAGTTATAAAAATGTTAACAAAACCCTAGAGCTTACTTGATACTTTATAATACAAGACTGAATATTTCCTTGATAATATCATGAATATGGAAAGGGTGCCCTCTCCCATCACTTCTATTCAGTATTGTCCTAGAGAGCTTAGAATAAGGCAAGAGAACGGAAAAACATATATATATATATATATTGTTATATATATTGTTATATATATAGTTATATATATAGTTATATATATAGTTGTATATGTGGTTTTGGTTTTTGTTGTTGTTTTTAACTTCAAGGCATGGTCTTGCTAAGTAGTACAGGCTGGGCTCAAACTTGCAATCCTCTTCCCCAAGCCTCCTGAACACCTTGGGATTATAGGTGTTTACTATTGTGCTCTGCTAAAGATTAAATTTATCAAATTTGACTAGACTTCTAGAAATAAAACTATAAAACACTACTGATTGAAAATTAAAAATTTAAAAAGCCTAAATAAGTGGAGATATAGACTGGGCTCATAAATTCCAAGACACATTTGTGTGTGTGTGTGTGTGTGTGTGATCTTAACAATAAAACCTAGGGTCTTGAACATGTAAGTACAAGATAAGTGCTCTACCACAGCCCAATACTCATTATTTTAGTTTTTAATTGTCCCTAAACTGATCTATAATCAAAATCAAAATCAAAATCTCAGCAGAAATTTTTGTAGAATTCAGACAACTTACTAAAAAATATATAAGGAAATACATAGGGCCCAGAATATGTAGCGCAATCCTGAGGAAATGTCAAAGTTAAAAGATTCGGTACTGAATAAAGAGCTACTGTAAGTGATATTTGCTGACACTGAAGTAAAAACTCATAGTAAATAAACAGAACAGAATGTTGTTTAGAAATGAACATACACTTAACAGAGTACCTTGCTATTTTACAAATCTGCTAAGTGGAAGTAGAAGGGAGAGCCTTTTCAGAAATGGTGCATTATGTTTACCTGAGAAAAACATGAAACTCCAACCAAGTTTCCTACCAGACTTTAAGAAATCAATAGATTTAACTGTGAAACACCATAGAGGATTTTAAACATTATCAACAACCAAAGGACATATTTATAGTTTGGGGTTTACCTTAGGTATTTTTAAACAGTGTTTTAATCAAAGCTTTCCCACCACTGTGACTAAAGGAACCTACCAGAACAACTGCATAAGAGGAAGATTTTACTTGGGAGCTCACAGTTTCAGAGCTCTTAATCCACAGACAACAGGCTCTATTTCTAGGGATTGGAGGTGGGGCTGAACCTCATGGGTGAGTGTGGCAGAGGGAAGCAGCCATGATCAGGAATCAAAGAGAGACTCCACTGCTAGATACAAATATATACCCCAAGGCCAGGCCCCAATGCCCCACCTCCTCCAGCCATATCCCAGAGGCCTTCAGTCACTGCTCAATTAATCCCACCAGGGGATCGATTCACTGATTAGGTTGAGACTCTCACAACCCAATCACTTCTCTGAAACTTATTGAACTCTCTCACAAATTAACTTTTGAAGGATACCTCACATCCAAACTATAAAAGACAGGAAAAAGAAATAATCATAAAAGTAAAATTACAAGCAATAGGCAGTTAAAATATTTTTTTCATGAAAATACACTCTGAAGAAAATGTATAGCAAACTCATTCTTGGCAAAAATATTTGCATAGAAAATGACAAAGGATACATATCCAAGATGTGTATACTCTTCGAATATTCTTAAAATAAGAGCAACCCAATTTTACATTAAAATCAATCTATAAAATAATTATTATGTGAAAAATAACCAAACGAATACTTCACAAAATAAGATATAAAATAGCCAATAAGCACATTAAAATGTGGGCAACATTATTAGTCATTAGAAAACTACAAATTAAAGGCACAATGGAATGCACTATCCCCTACCTATAAAAAAGATTCCTTGGATAAATCAACAAAATCAAGTTTATTTTTTGAAAGGACAAAATAATGCCACCCTATTAAATCTTTAAAAGAAGAAATAGGGAAGGAGGGAAAGAGAGGAGAGAGGGCTGAGGGAATATAATTCATCGAAATGGGGAAATAAAACATTCAAATAGTCTACAGTGTCTATGGTTTGCTTTTTCAGTCTTAAGAATGTATTTTGATAAATAATCATTCTTAAACTTAATAAAATCTATTAAGAACATTTATCAAAGGCTGGAGCCATGGCTCAGTGGTAGAGAGCTTGTTTTGCATGTGTGAGGGCCTGCAATCCTCAGCACCATATAAAAAAAAATAAATAAATAAAGACATTTTAAAAAACAAAAGAATATTTATCAAAGTACATCTTTAAAAGTGAAGAGGCATACTACAGATTTACAGAATATGTTTGACCACACAACATATCTTGGCAACACCTATATTCAAACGCTAGTAATAAAACCTCCCAAACAATCTAATTAAAACTTGGGAAGGATTTTGACAACTTTTTTTTCACAAAGGAAGGTAACCAAATATCCAATGAGTATTTCAATATTGCTCAACATCACTACTTATCCTAGAAATGCCCTAGGTTAGCATAATGGCATATGGCAGGTGAATAAAATAGAGACTTGAATGCCATTGCTGGCAGAAATGGGAGAATCTAGAAACTTCAAGTACTGCTGGGAGTGTCAATTACTTCACCCATTGTGCAAACTATTGTGTACAATTTATTAAAGGTAAATATAGACCAATACCCTAGCCCAGCATTTTCACTCCTGAGAACATACCCAAGAGAAATGAGGAAATAAATAAAATAAAATATACCTTTATGCATAGTGGCCACAAATCAAAAAATACTATAAATGTTCATCCACATTAGGAGGATAATTATAATATATTAATAAAAATAACAAATTAGTGATACACATCTAACATGAACAAGATTCACAAAATTTTATATTTAGCCAAAGAAGCCAGAAACAGTCCTTAGTATAGAATCCTATACATCAATTTGATGTATAGAATTTCTGATGTATAGAATCCTATACATCATTTTGCCTAAATGATTCTCAAGAAGCAGGTTAAAATAAGATATGTTAAACTCAAGAATATTACCTCTGTAGACATATGGACTTTAAATGAAGATGGGAGATTTTCTGGAGTTCTGGAAGCAGTCTGTATCTTAATTTTTGTGGTTTACCCAGATGAGCACATATGAAGCTATCTACATAGGATTAGTTTGTGGTGCAAATTACACTTAATCAGATGAATGGATAAAGGAAGTAGGAACGTACAAATTAATGGATTGAGTAAATGAAACAACATTTTCTATGCTACCTAATCTTATATATATTAAATACCTAACCACAGCATATCAAGTGAATTCATGAATGGATCTTCCCATTATGTGCTGAGTATCAGGACATTCATCTCCCAGGAAAGAGATATGAGAAATATAAATGACCATTGAATCCACCCATCCTACCATATACCATATTTCTCAGATGTTACCAGTTAGTACATTGTTGAAATTTTCTCATAAAAACATATCTAAGGGACCAGATCTTGATGACTCTCTGAAAGGTTAAGGTGGTTTTATTTAAAATTTGGTTCATACCTTCAGAAAAAAAAGTCATTATATAATTTCCCTACTCGGTAAAACTTGTAGGTGCGGAGAACAGAAAGTAGAATTGGGAATCAACCCACCTATCACTGGCAATGATGCGTTGGAGACTAATACATTAGCTCTCTACTGTATTAGAAGCCCAATTTTCCAAGGTGAGACAAAAAAAATTCCAAAAATTCAAAATAAAAAACCTAAGAAATAGACAACATTGATCATTCATCTCTTATGTCATTATAAAGGCAGGGAAAGAAAGGATTTGCCATTCTGAGAGTGATGATCTACCCAATTATCATTAGGGCTGCTACAAAATGGGAAGGAAGAGGTATGACTGTAATTTAGAGTATTCATTGGAATATGCTTTTGTATTTCTCAGTAATAACCAGGAATGTGTCATTACAACAGCCTGAGCCTAATGAGGAGATAGTAAGTAGACATAAGCCTGGCTTATGCCTTGAGCTTATAGAAGAGGGAGATCTTACAAGGGCAGTCCATGTCTCAGCAGCAGTTACAGCAGCTATTCCTGCCCTCTGCCCGTCAATGATAAGATGAGGTAAATTTACCTCAGCGCTGAGAAGCATGGTAAAGTCTTCCAACTATTTGTGCATGCCTCTCTTTGCCTAATGTGTTCCCTGGTCATCTATGCTTCCTCTGCTTACATATGAAGTATGCTGCGCATCCTTCAAAAGGGTTAGTACCACCTGGGAGCAACATTTAACCAAGGAATAATGAGTAGGAGCATGCAAATGCACGTTTCCTTATTCCTCACATAAAATAACTCAGGCACACCTGTGTGATGCTAACTTCAAGAGCTCTCTAGAAGGTTGGGCAGTATGAATCCCACTACCATGTATAATTATAATTCACCAATTAAAAACCCTCTGAAAGGGTTGAGCCGTGTGCATTCAGTGTGACATTGCTTGACAACGCATCCTCACCTATACCTTTCACCACTTCACTGCCAGCATGTCTTAGGGTCACCTCCAAATAAAATTGCTATGAAAAAGCTGGTTTGGGGAGGAAATACACAGAGCAGAGAATATGCAGAGTACTAAACAGAGTACAATATACTACACTGGTCTTTATATTTTTGAGAATGAGAAAAGGCTATATGTTATTAAATTAAATTCTCTTATCTTATACAGCAAACATTTTATTTTTTTTTCTTTTGGATCCTGGGGATTGAACCCCATGAGGCTTTACCACTGAGCTACATCTCCAGCCCTTTTTATTTTGGGGGAGTACCTGGGATGGAACTCACGGGCACTCAACCACTGAGCCACATCCCCAGCCCTATTTTTTATTTTATTTAGAGACAGGACCTCATTGAGTTGCTTAACACCTCGCTTTTTTGCTGAGGCTGGCTTTGAACTCCCGGTCCTCCTGTCTCAGCCCCCTGAACCATTGAGATAACAAGGTGTGCACCATCGTGTCCCGCTGTTTTCTTATTTTGAGACAGGGTCTCCATCTTGCTAAGTTGCTTCGGACCTTGCAAATTGCTGAGGCTGGCTTCAAACTTAAACTTGTAATCCTCCTGCCTTAGCCTTCACACATTTATTTTTTTAAGTATCGAATTAAAGAGACAGGTTCTAAATCCCCAACTATAGCTACTGAGTGACGTTGAAAAAGTGACATAACCTCTCTATATCTCATGTTCTTCTGCCCCAGAACAAACTCAGGAATTCAACACTGGTATGCTAGAATATAATTATTTGCATTATTCCATAAAAATACTGAAGTTTTATGTTTTTCTGCTTCCTCCCTCTTTACCTTATTCTTCACAGGCCTGGCCTTTGCACCACATCATTTTTAAATGTATTATATAAATTATATTTTCATCTGGTTACTATGGTGATCAGCACCACTCAAATCCTTAGATAGGAGTGCTGAATTTTGTTCTTGTCAAAGATAATACTCATTGTTTCTGCTGCAACTTGTGGGTTATGGAGAAACGTAAGTGCTGGCTGTTGAGGGTACTTGAGAATCTGACATGTGCTGGAATCCTTCGCAATAGGGGGACTAGAAGGATAGAGGATTCCAAGGTAGCAGCCCTTAATAACTGGAAAATAAAACCATACAAAGCGCTAGTAATTGACTGGGACTCCAGAGAATGCACCTCTTGGCCTTATTTCAGCAATGAACCAATTAGCTAGGTGGTGGATTTTGACTTCATGAAGATACCAGGAAGGTTTAAAGCTACAGTAAAATTTCAGGCTGGCTAATTCTTCATAAGCGTTGTTCTACTTTCTGATACACATGATACTGCTTCTATCAGTGTCTCCAACTCCAGTCTGCAATTCTTTCTCCTAACACTTCATAATGGAGATTGGATCTCCTACACTTCATTAAAACAAAGAGCTTTATTTTTCTGGAGTTACCAAATGGCAGCCCCTGGGCCAGATGTGGGCCACAGAAGGATTTTGTTAGTTATGGTGACCTACACTTTCAGTTTTCCAGGGAGACAGGACTTTTTCATTTTAAAACTGAGGTAGTCCCAGGCAAATCATCAGGAGTTTTTCCACTCTTGATTTTTTTTTAAATTACATGGTATTTAAAAAATATATTTTTTGAATCAAAATGCCACATTTAATAACTAAGAAATAATACAGCTATTCAGGATTTAAATGTCTCTTGAAAAAAACTCAGACCTAGCAACAATGGCTCTTCAAAGCTTCAGAGCTGTGAGTATTGAATCATAGACATTGTCCCTTGTGGGTGGGGCCTGAGCCCCCTGGGTTGCCACCACTCCACTTTCCCTAGTTTCTACCCAATGAGGCCAGAACATTCTCTTCTCTCTTATGCTATTTTTCTTACCCTTGAAGAACTTCTCCTGCTTATATTACCTGCCTGGTCTCTAAGAAGAGTTTGAGATCATAAATACTGGTTTTCAAATATTTTTTGATATATTTTCCAGGAAGGCCCATCTTTGTACTGCACTCAGAGAACAATTTCTTGCCTTTTACGATGACTCAAACATCCTTTTGACACACTCTAAAACTCGAGTTGTTTGTTCCCTACATTTTTTCCTCTCTGCTTATCCATAAAACATTCATCACATAATGGCTCAATTATTTATTAATATTTCTCTATCCCCCATGACACCAGGAGACACATAGACAAAGAGGTAGGGTGGGGGGAGGTGAGAAGAAAGAAGAAGTTAACTCTTACTATTAATTTACTGGATCATCATGTCACTCTTAATATCATGTTTGTTAGACACAAGTTGAATTATATGGGCTAGCACTGAAGACAAGAAACGCTTACTTAGAAATATACACTCTTTCTGAAGGAAATGTAAATTTGTAAAGAAACTTTGTATAGTCAATTGAAGATGACAAAAAAGAAAAGAAAAACTATGTTCCTAATATCTATCATTTTTGCTATTCAGTATCTACCTGAGAGAGATACACTTTTGACAACATTCACAGTGATGCTTAGTCTCACATTTATTCAAATTGCAAAGATTTGGAAGTAAACTAAATGAAAGGAATGGATGAATAGCTAAATAAATTTTGATGTATCTATATTATGAAATAGTTTAGAGATGAAAGATTTTTAGTTTTCATGTAAAGATATTTATTACAGCAATTTAAAACAGAAAATGGAACAAAATATGCAGTATGAAAATATTACGTAAACACAAGTGAAAATGAAAATCTCTTCGTAGGTATGTTAGAACATTCATAGAAAAAGAGTCTTAGAGAAAATATGACAAACTGGTGATAACAGATGCCTCTGGAATGGGAATAATATTTTAAATGTCATCAAAGGAAATTTGGGGTGAGGAGAGAGAAAAAGAGAAGGAGAATTAAATATATAGAAACAGGAAGAAAATAATAAGCATACACACAGATAATTCATCAACCATCATTAACTACTTTGTTTTGCATTTAATGTATTATTTATAGAAACGACTGTTATAGTTTATATATGAGGTATCTCCCAAAAGCTCATGTGAGAAAAAATACAAGAAAATTTAGAGATCAAATGATCAGGTTATAAGAGCTTTAATATAATCAGTGTATTAATCCACTTGAACAGATTAACTGGGTTATTACTATAGACAGGTGGAGTATGGCTGGAGGAGGTGGTCACTGGGGGTAAGGTTTTTGTCCCCCCTCTGTACATCTCACCTTCTGAGGCTTTAAGCTGGATGGTTGTTTCATAACATCAACTTAAAAAAATAGTCTGTACCATAACCAAATTTTAATGTAGTTATACATGAAAGCTCATTACATACCCCATTTCTGCATAGTTTATCAGTTCCCGAGGGATCCAATTCTTAGTGTTTTTTCTTAGTAAATTAAATCACAAGATTTCATTAATCACAAGGATCCATGGATGCATTCTTTCCTGTGATAGTTATGTTTTCCACTGCCTGCCTATTACTTTTAATTTTGGATTAAGTCTTCAATGGTTATAATCTCCTTGAATCACACATTTTTTTGTCTCTAGAGCAGTGTTGCTATTAAAAAAAATCTGGGGACCATCTGATTTTTTTCACCTTGTAATTACTTTTAAAATTTTTTATTTTATTTTTTGGATGATTGAAATATCTTCTTTTTTCTTGATGCTAAGTGACCAAATGGATAGTTCCCCCCACACACACATTTTTTATTGGTGCATTATAGTTGTACATACTGATGAGATTTACTGGTAAATATTTGTACATGCACACAATACACAATATAAAAACATAATTTGGCCAATATCAGTTCCCAGCACTGCCCCCTCCCTCCGACCTCCCATCTCTTTCCTCTTCTGTGCTCCCTTTGATTTTCATGAGATCTCTCATCTCCCTTCTCCTTTTTCCTCTCTAGCTTCCACATATGAGAGAAAACATATGATCCTTAACCTTCTGAGTTGGACCTATTTCACTGAACATCATTATCTCTAGTTCCATTCATTTTCCTGAAAATGACATGATTTCATTTTTCTTTATGGCTGAACTCCATTGGGTATATATACCACATTTACTTTATCCACTGATGGACATCTAGGCTGCTTCCAGAGTTCGTCTATTGTGAATTGTGCTGCTGTGAACATGGTTATGCATGTATCACTGTAGTATAATGACTATGATGACTTTGATTCTTCAGGATGAATTTTTTACTGAGGAGTGGTATAGCTGGGTCACATGATGGTTCCATGCCTAACCTTTTGAGAAACTTCCATACTGATTGCCATAGTGTCTGTTCTAGTTTACAGTTCCGTCAACAGTGTAAAAGCATTCCATTTTCTCCATATCCTCTCCAGCATTTATTATGATTTGTATTCTTGATGACTGTCATTCTGACTGGTGTGAGATAAAATTTCATTATAATTTTAATTTGCATTTCTTTGAATACTTCTTCATACATTTGTTGGCCATTGTATTTCTTCCTTTAAGAGGTATATTTAATTTATTTGCCCATTTATTAATTTGGTTATTTGATTTTTTGGGTGTAAAGTTTTTTTGAGTTCTTTATATATTCTAAATATTAATCCTCTCAGAAGAATAGCTTGCAAAGATTCTTCTTCCATTCTGTAGGTTCCCTCTTGATGTTCCTAATTGTTTCCTTTGCTGTGCAGAAGTTTTTAAATTTGATGCCACGCATTAATTAATTCTTGACATTATTTCCTGAAATTTAGGGCCCTATTGAGAAAGCAATTAACCTGTATCCAAAAGCTGAAATGTTAAAAAATAAAATAACAAAATAAAAGCTGAAATGTTTATCCTATATTTTCTCATAGGAGTTATATAATTTCTGGTCTAATTTCTAGGTCCCCCTGCTGCATTTCATTTGTGCAGGGTGAGAGGTAAGAGGCTAGTTTAATTTTTCTACTTATGTATATCTAGTTTTCCCAGCAACATTTATTAATGTCTTTTCTCCAAAGTATGTTTTTGGCACTTTTGTCCAGGATCAGATGACTGTACATATATGGATTTGTCTCTATCTTCTATTCTTTACCATTGGTCTATGTATCTGTTTTATGTCAGTGCCATACAGTTTTTTTTTGTTACTGTAGTTCTGTAGTATAATTTGAAGTCAGGTATTGCAATGCCTTCAGCATTGCTTTTTTGGCTTAGAATTGCTTTGTCCATTCTGAGTCTTTTAGTCTTCCAAATGGATGTTAGGACAGTTTTTTCTAGTTTTGTGAAGAACACCATTGGTAGTTGATAAGGATAGCATTGAATCTGTATGTTGCTGATGGTAATATGGCCATTTTAACAATATTAATTCTACCTATCCATGAACATGGCAAGTCTTGCCATCTTCTGAGGTCTTCTTCAATTTCTTTCTTCAATTTTCTGTAGTTTTCATTAAAGATCTTTCACTTCCTTGGTTAGATTTATTCCTAGTTTTTTTTTTTTGTTTGTTTGTTTGTTTGTTTGTTTTATTTTTCCTTGAGGTTATTGTGAATGGAATTGTTTTCCTGATTTACTTATCAGAAAGTTCATTTTTGTATATAGGAAAGATATTGATTTTGTGTATGCTAATTTTGTAACCTGTGACTTTGCCAAATTAGTTTATCTGTCCAAGCAGTCTTTTGGTGGATTTCATTGGATATTCCAGGCATAGGATCATACCATCTGCAAACAGTGATAATTTGATTTCTTCCTTTCCTGTTTAAATCCCTTTTATCTTATTCTCTTGCCTAATGGCTCTGGGTAGAATTTCTAGCACAATAAAAAACAGGAATAGTGAGAGTAGACATCCTTGTCTTGTCCCGGCTTTTAAAGAAAATGCTTTCAGTTTTCAATTTACTATGAAGTTGGTTTTGTGTTTTTCATATATAGCCTACACAATGTTGAGGTAGATTCCTTCCATCCTTAGTTTCATCAGTGTTTTTATCATGGGTGCTGAATTTTGTCACAGGCCTTTTCTGCATGTATTGAGATGACTAAATGATTTTTGTCCTTGAATCCACTTATGTGATGAATTACATTAATTGTTTCCCATATACTCAACCATCCTTGCATCTCTGGAGTAAAACCAACTTGGTCATAGTGTACAATCTTCTTAATATGATGTTGCTAATATTTTATTTCTGTTGCTTAATATTTATTTTATTTATTTTGTTTATGTTGCTTAATATAATTTGCTAATGTTTTATAAAGCATTTCTACAACAAAGTTCATCAGGGATATTGTATAGTTTTCTTTCCTTTATGTGTCCTTATCCGATTTTGGTATGAGGTGACACTGATTTCACAGAATTTGGAGGAGTTCTATCCCTTCACGAGTATGGATAGTTTGTTTTAATGTTGGATCTCAAAATTTCATGGAGGATTTAATAATTTTTCAATATTTGTATGAAGTTTTTTTTTTAATTGTAGAATTTTTTATTCTATACTTGAAAAAATATTTTTGTGTTTAATCAAATGCTCCAAGTATCCCTACATTGGAGTCTATTTATCAATCCATATTTTCCTCTTTTACATACTTATTTTCTGATGAGCTTAAATCTTTCCTTTCTGTTGTTTATTCAGTGCGTAGATTTGGGCCCTTATTGTTTACAATCACTTGTTATTTTTGGTCTTATATTGAACTTACCACCCAGATCTGCAATGTTAATAAGATTGTTTCTATATCCTTCTCTATCTTTTTCTCTTGTTTTTCAGTACTTGTTTTATTAAGTCATTATTATTTTTTTTTTATTCTGGGAATTAAACACAGGGATACTTTACTGATAAGTAACATCCTGAGCTTTTTTTATTTTTCATTTTAAGTTGTGGGCCTTAAACTTGTGATCCTCTCACTTTAGCCACCTGAATCACCAGGAAATTAAGTATTTTTAGGGAGTAATATGAAATGGAGAAGTTGTGAAGAATTACCTTCTATCCATGAGGATATATTTTTCTTTTAGGTCTGATTGTTCTTATTTTCATGATTACTTTCTTTCTTTTTTTCTTTCTTCCTTCTCCACCTGTGTGTTACCTTGACAACAGGTGCCCTTGGAAATTACATCAGTTTTACATTTCAGTGTGTCACCCTGAAGTCTCAACCTTTGTCAGAGGCTGATGGTTTGTTCTCTTTGTCACCAGATTGTAATTCTCTTAAACCAAAAATAAAAGGTGAGACTTATATTAAGCATGTTTTTCTCCCAATAAGGAGCATTAGTGAGACTCCATGGAATGTTGTTGACACAGGAGTACTGGTATGGTTGTGGTAGGTAAGAGGTAAGAGGCAAAGTCCCTCTGTACACCTGCTTCACTCCAGAGGCATCTGTTTCTGCCATGCGCCACTTGATTTTGAAGACCATCAAATGCAGTGGTCAATCCCAGATGCATAGTAGACTCATTTAGGAATTTATTTATTTTTTAATGCTTACACGTAGGTCTGTATCTGAAATCTTAATCTATAAATTAATTTAATGGGTCTGTGGAGCAATATAGGTGTTCTTATTTTTTGAGGTTACCTGTGAAATACTAATGCTCAGATGAGTTTGAGAGCACCTGCATTATTCTATATTAATCTTTTTTTTACTGATATTTTTCATCAATTCTATGGGTCAGGATTACATTTTTCTCCATAAATTAAAGATAATAGCCTAAGATATAGCATGGCTTCACCTTATTAATCTTGAAATTACTTGCAATATGTAAAATAGGCTATTTTTGTAGCCATTGTCCCCATGTCTCAGAGTCTTATGAAAAAAAGTTAATTTTTCCTGCATCCTACATGAAATGTCTAACATTGTTGACCATGATGGTGTAGCTCTCTTGAGCAGCTCTTCTCAACCAGCTGGAGACTCAAAAGATCAAGGCAAACCACAGTTGTGATTCCACCATGTTCCCCAAATGATTTGGAAACAACCCTGTCATCCTATAGCAGGCAGATGGGAGAAAAAAAAATGAAGAAAACACCCACTCCTCAATACCACTGACTGTAAGATGCTTCATGTAGAGTGAATTAGATGCAAGGAAGTGAGCTATGAAGATAAAAACAGTTTGGTTAGCAACCAGCCTGTCTCAACCACACAGGCTCTCTAATCTTTTAGATCTTGCTCACATCTAATATTTGTGTATTATTTGCTGTATTTTTTTTACAAAAAAAGAAGAAATTAAATAATTTGCCAAAGAAGTTGGCAATGAATAGACTAGGCTGCCTAGAAAAGAGTTACCTGAAGAAGAGAGAAAAAAGTGGTGGATTGGGTAGGAAAAACAAACAAACAAAGGAGAACCTAGACCTTCAGCCAGATAGTGAACGCTGGGATTCTTTGACAACTTCATGCATAAAGTTTGCTGAGCAGAAGCAGAAACATTACACATCATGACAAACCTGAGTTGCAGAATATTAGACAAGATCTTTGTCAAATTTCCCAAAGACATCAAAAAGTGGTAGTAGATATGCAGAAGCAGAAGCTCTTCTTATCCCAATATAGTTACAACTTCCTGGCTGAATAGCTAAAGTGGAACTCAAATTTCTGTGCTCCTAAATCACTCCCTTAACCTACAGTTGCAGACCTAGGGAAGGTAGAAATGATTACAAGAAAATCAAAAAGCATCTAGAAGGTAAACACCATATCCCAACCAAGGCCTCCCCTCTTGTATGGAAGAAGAAATAATGCAGAATAAATATAGGTCTGCATAATCTGAGAGGAAGGAAAGGCTTTGTTGCAGGTTTTGGGGAAAAAAACTATCTGTTGAAACAAAGTGCATCTTCTCTCCATAACAAATTCTAGAGCCTCCATCTAAGAAGAAACTGTTGAAAACAAGATTGGCCGAGGAATAACCTCACGATTTTTGTTTCTATATTTCCCTGCCATACCCTAACCTTTCAGAAGCACTGAAGTAAATGGCTTTCTGGAATATGGCACTGTATCTTATAGGCTGGGCCCATGGGGCAATCAATGCCAGCTCTGAGCAAGGCTCATCACACAAGGCATCCCTGGGCTGAAATTTAGACTCTGCTTGTCAAGCTATGAGACTTTGCTCCCTGTTCCTTAAAGTGGTCCCACTGTAGGATAAGATTTTTCTAATTACTTTCCTAGAGAAAGTAACCTTTTCTAATTTGCACAAAGTCCCTGTATAGGCAAACTGTAAACAATCCAAAATAGGAGACATGTTCATCTTGGCCTTTGAGATAACATGACAAATGTTTTATCCCATTGTACTTTCCTGGTCATGACTAGGTTAGAAGGAACTTTTTTCTGTCCTCTCCTATTTTCTTGCCAAGCAAAATATATGAGTGACTTGGCCTCTACTTTTTTTCTGAGGCCTATCACATCCATCTTAGAACTCATTGAGAAAGCAAGCAGTCTTGGGTCTCTAGTTCATCCCTGGGATAGTAGTAACAGTTTATAATTTTGAAGTCCTTTCTTAGACCATTTTCTGGGTTAACCACTATACATCTTCCAGTTTAGTTAGGACTTGCAATTCATCTCTGATGCAGATATTATAACTCCCATTTCAGGAAATCAACAGATAAGTTAGGTAACTGGTCATGGTCCTGCTCTTGATGGGGCCTCTGCTTGGGACACTGATTTCTGTGACGCAAAGGCCCACATACCAATGCAATTCATATGCACACTTACTAGAGAGTCCCAGTGAGTCTTCATTAAACTAGCTTTTGTTGCACGTTCTGTGTCAAAGGAAAATGGTGCATTATCAGGGGTTGCTCTCTTTCAGTTCTTAAACATGATATGACACCTATTGCAAAACCCGTTTGAGATCAAGTCATTTGTCTATATCATCAGGATTTTTTACATTGTTTCTGAAAAACTCAAATTTATTTTTACATTTAAAAAAATGTTTTGAATGTTCCTATGTGTCTAGACTTGTCCTAAATGCTGGGGTTATAATGATTAAACAGACTACATGGCCCTGATAGAATTTATATTCTACAGGGGAAGTCCCATAAAGAAAAACCAACAGGACGGGCAAGAAGTGCTCCCTAACCAAGAACTGTCTCTGAGGGTGTAAGAATGGAGCACAGACCTGAGGGCCTGAGGGAGGGAGCTGTGCCCAACTTGAGGGGAGAGTATGCCAGTCGAAATCCACACAGATTCCAAGGGCTTACAGGAGAGAATGAGCTTAGTATACTTAAGAAATGATAGGTTTAATTAAGACCTTCTATGCATAAATACCTTGAATTTATACTTATTTCTTCAGAATTACACTTAATATCTACAATTTATTTAAATTTTTAATTAAGGAAGCAAACAGCACAATTCTTGGGATCCCCTGCTGGCCAGTGAGGCAGCATAATCTTATTACCCTTATGGATAATTTGGCATTTCTTAGCAAGGAGGAGCTCCAAGGGCACCCCTAGCCAGTGGTTGACAGATGTGAAAAGGAGCCTTTTAATCAGAATAGAATACAGAAAAGTGTCTGGGGGTACACATGTATGTTTTGGGGGAATGTGTGTGTGTGAGAGAGAGAGAGAGAGGAATTGTAGGAACAGTCAATTCAATAGCAGGGAATGTCTGTTATGAAACTCCACAATGAAACATAAAATAGAAAAAAAGAAAGCTTTGGGGAGGTTCCTTTACTTTGAGATGAAAAAGAAAATAATCCAGGAAAGTTCAGGGCCTAGAAGATAAAGATTATATTGTATTCTGTTATAATAAGCAATTATTTTCACTATGATCACATCAATATCGTCCATTGATATGGTCCACCACTGTCTATCTAGTCATATTTTGTTTCATCTGCACAAATCTGTGCTTTGTTGAGAAATAATCCACATCTTCCTTATGTGGAAGGAAGTGAAATATGCCAACTAAAATTTTCCATTTATTTTCTAATTTGATGATCATAATATCTCTGTACTGCATATATTAGCTTCATTTTGTTGATAAGAACTCTGAATCAGAAAATTTAAGTGAGGAGCACAAAAAGTTACTAAGTAGATGGCCCACCTTCAGCATCATCTCAAGCATAAAACTATATCAAGGAGGATGTAATCAGGTACACACACACACACACACACACACACACACAAATCTTTATAAATATTTCTAATGATTACATTATCAAAAAAAGTTTTCTTAATGGTAGGTGTAGCATTTATTGTTGGTTGTGACATCTATCTTCCAGGTTGGTTTTGACAGAATTAGTTTTGCTTGATGTGAGAAACTAGGTACACATAGAAATTTAAACTTAGAAGAACTGAGATGTGTTACAAATGCAATTTCCTTCCACAAGAAATTCCCTGTGAATATAGGTCCCATTTTCAAAGCTCCTGCTAGCCCAGAACACAAAATAAAATAGAAGCCCTTAGTAAAGCATCAATTTACTGCCCCATTACATTCCCCAAAAGCACACATCTCCTCTTCCTTGTTTCAGTAAGGGGCTGGAGCTATGACTCAGTGGTAGAGAGCTTGCCTAGCATGTGTGAGGCACTGGATTGGATTCTCAGCACTGTATATAAATAAATAAAATAAAGATCCATTGAAAACTAAATGATATTAAAAAAAGAAAGAAAGAAATGTGTTCATTCTTCCTCCAAAACTAATTATTCCACCTATGTTTTTAAAGTCTTCTCCACCTGCCCTTTCTAGGATGTAATTTTCTTGTTTTTCTCTTCACTCTTTATCTTCACCTTCTCCTCTTAAAAAGTTTAAAATAATTAAAACAACTTTCTGGAATTTTAACCTAAGCCCCTCTGAACTCCTATTTTTCCACTATCCTTCAAAAAGTAAGATCTAAATTATTAGATTATGCACCGATTCTTCAACCTTCTGTAATTTAGCTCCTTTCCCCATATTGTCACAGAAACTTCTAACTCCTTGGTCAAAAGAAACATTTTCTGCTAAATCTGAGTGGACTCTTTTCAGGCTTTAACTTTCTTATCCTCTGGCATAATTTCACAATGTTGACTATTACCTCTTTCATGAACTACTCCTGTAGATTTTCACTCTTACTCCCTAACATCTACTCAGTCTCCTTGTGGAATTTTCTCCCTTTTTTCTTCCTTTTCACATCCCTTGTTTGTGCTCTGATAGTAGAGCCTTGCTCCTTTGCTCTGCATCCCACACTTTACTCACTGGGAGTATTCCCACTATTAGGACTCCATTAACCACCACAATCCAATAAATCTCCCACCAATGACAAAATTTTAACATCCCCATTAACGCAATGTCTCTCTGAGTACATCACCAATATTGGATACATCATTTTCCCCACAATGAATATCAGCAACATTAATAAAGCTGCCCAATTCAGAAAAGTGAGAAGCTACCTTTGACTTTTCTCTTTATCCTTCCTCATTCCCAACTACATATTAGTTTAGGATTTCATAGTTCTAAATTTTTCAAGCATTTTTCCATCTTCAATAGCAAAACTCTGGTTCAACTGGGTGCAACAGCTTGCATGGTTATAATCCCAGAAACTTGGGAGGCTGAGGCAAGAGGATCACAAGTTTATGTACAGTCTCAGCAATTTAGCAAAGCCCTTAGCAACTCAGTGAAATCCTATCTCAAAATAAATTTTTTTTTAAACAAGGTGGGGTTTGGGATGTAACTCAGTGGTAAAGCACCACTGGTTTTGATCTTTATACAAAAAAAAGCAAATCTCTGATTAAATTTTTTGAACCCTCTCCAACTACACTTTTGTCTACCTATTCAATTATGAACACTGAAGGTAGCAGGAGTCAATTAATATATAATTCTGACTTGTCCAATTTTGCTTCATATTCGATTGCATTTATTATAAGAATTTCAACGTCTTACCTCTTTCTGCAAGGTCAGGGATGTGTCTACCATGTTCACAACTGTATCCCAGTGTCTTAGTGCAGTTCTTATCACATGACAGAGTTAATCAGATGAATGAGGCAAGTTCACCTATTTTTCATTTGGTAAATAAATCCAAAAAGAAAATGTAATGGGAATACCTTGAAATTCAGGGAAACTGAGTCCTAGCTTCTATTCTCTGCCTCTAATTTACTGTACAATGTTGGGACACTCCGAGTGTTTTACAGCCTGAAAACCAGCTGGTCTCAAAATTTTCTAAATTAGAAACCCTCTAATTTTTTTGTGTTGGAAGTCAAACATGAGAAAAAAAATCAAAATTTACTAATTAAAAATGTGTAAAAATAAAATTATTTTAACAATCCCATTGCTTTTTTTTGACATGAACATTTGGAAGTTACATATTAAATAAACAAAAACATTCTATTCCATCTTCTTCATTTAATCCATCACCTGAAGCACACATACTCAAGTGTAGATTAATTCATGTTGTTCACATAAACCAAGGAAAACACAAAGAAAAGCTAAGTATCAGACAACATTTGTGAGCTTATAAATACCATAATACATTACCATAAGTTTGTGGAGTGACCACAGCAGCCATTCATATATTGTGATCTGGAATTATTTTTACTGTCAAAGGAGTTCACCAAGTTGTACATATCAATTCAATATGAAAAATGTACAAGTGGCCTTAACTAAATGAATAATTTCAAAATAATAAAAGTATACAAATTCCTAAAAGAAAAATCTCTGAGGGCTACGGTTGTAGCTCAGTGGCAGAGCACTTGCCTAGCATGTGTGAGGCACTGAGTTCAATCCGCAGCACCACATAAAAATAGATAAATAAAATAAAGAATGAAGGTATTGTGTCCATTAAAAAAAGAAAGGATCCATGCTCAGACCAGTTCTCTTCCATGTATAGAATAGTTACTGCTCCTCACTAACGCCAGCATTCTTCTTTTAGTTCTATGTTCATTCTTGCTCTCATCTCTGAGATGGTATTAGTTGAAAAACACCGTTTGATTTCATCGTCCAACTTTTTATTCTGAGAATGAGAAAAGGGTACTGAAGACATGCCGCCCATCCTACAAGGCTCTACTATTCACTCATTCTACAAGAGGAATGCCTGATGTGACTTGGTAAGCCGGGTTTCCTGGCCTTTCATTTACTGCCTGTACTGGAGAAGCAAGACTTGGGAATCTTCTTTGGCTCTGTCTCCCATTCAGCAAGTGCACCAGAATAGACCTACTTCAGCATGTTCACCATCTCCAATATTGTCATCTTGCCATTAGGTCAGGGTGCTGTGCATTTTGGTAGGAAAAGAAAGAAAGCCTTTCTCAGAAAAACCAGGCATAGTGGCTCATGTCTATGGTCCCATTACTTAGGAAGCTTAAGGCAGGAGACTGGTTTGAATGCAATAGTTTGGGGCCAGTCTGAGATCTCATCTCAAAAATAAAAGCCTTCCTAAGTCTTCTGGTCTAAGCCAGGTTCTACATTGCAGATCTACTAATAATGCCTCTCCCTATTTCTCATTGATTTTTTTTAACCCAGGAGATACTTAGAGCTATATAATGATGGCGTTGAAATAGTATGTTATACCTTATTTATCAAAATGAAATATATCTCTTAAGATTTAATTCATCATTGATTGCCCAGCATGAAATATATTTGAGGCTAGGGGACTTCTTTAACACATCATAGACAAGCAAACAATCATCTTCCAGTGTCTCTATACAGTGGTACCTACTAAGTTTGTTCCTGTGATCATGTTTTAAGTCATTTTGTTCAAAAATGCAGATTCTAAACCTGGTGCATGTGACTTCTGATTCTTGTTTACATATCTAATAGGCCCGTGACTCTGGGCAAGTTACTTAAATTTTCTATGCCTTAGTTTCACATCAGCAAAATGAAAATATGATCATTAATATGATAGGACTGCCTTGAAAAATGATATTTGAAAAATAATATTTGAAAGTTCATAGAATAGGACCTAGAACATAATAAACATTAAAAAATTGATAAATGTGTGTTACTGTGATTGTGGTTACCATTTCGTGGTTGCATTTTATACTTTCTTTAGTTCTTCTACCTTTGTGTTGTATCTTCCTTTTTCTCCTCCTCCTTTCCTTCTACCTTCACCCTACTCATGAGTTTCTGTCCTTCCTGCTTAATCAATATATTTATTACATTAGTTTTTACTCCTTTGTCTCAAGTTTGGGGAAAGTTGACATTCACAGTCCGTAGTCACTAGTGTCCTACAAATTAGGTGGACACTTGAAGTGCATGAAGCAACTTAAAGTGTTGGGGACATTTAATGGCATTAAAGCTAATTGCACCACCTGGAATTTATCCAGAACAGCTATGGAAAATGCATCGTGAAGATTTTATTGACTATTAGTGGCAAAGTCCTTAATTTTATATGTCCTCTAAATGACAACACCTTCTTTCTCCTAGTCGCCTGCCAGAAGTAGAAGGCAAATCAAGTTTCTCAAGATTTAGGTTCAGCAATTACATGGACCTAAAATGTCACAAGACTAATTTGTTTCAAGGGGTAGCAGTAGCATTATAAAGCATGTGGGAGGCCATCTGGTGGAGAGGCACAGAGTGGGTTTCCTAGCCTACTAATTAATAGACATGAGGCTTGGACAGGTGACCTACTGCTTCTGAGTTCCAGTTTCCTCACCTCAAAAGTGGAGATGAAAATAAATATATGATAATTTTGTTGTGGTAATTAAAGGAGATGACATTAATGATGTGCTTTATGCAGAACTAGGCTTAGAATAGCCATATATAAATGGTATTTTTATTTGTGTGATTTTGAAACCTTCTATATTGTTTTCAAACTTCACTCTGGGTAAAATCTGGTGAATATATCACTTCTTTTACACATCAGTCTCTAAACATAGAAAAAGGAAACAATATCCCTCAGTCTGAGCTGCAGTCAAAAAGATACCCTTTCAAGCCTTCATTGACTCTAGCTCTGGTGAGACACTCTTGTGCCCAGTCAATAAGCAGGACACTGAGTTATTTAAAATTCATTTATTTGATGCATGGAATAAAGAATTTTTGATTCTTATTATGGGTTAACCACTATTCTAAGTGCTGAGTAAAGCAAGCAAGCTTCCTGTTCTCAAAAGATTTAAATTCTAATGAAGAGTCAGAATAAACAAGAGAACAAGCAAGATAATTACAGGATATCAAGAATGCTGGGAATAAAATGAAACAGGAAAATGTGAGCTACAATGTTGGGTGGGGGTGACCATTTTATTTCTGAGTCCCTCTGATAACAATCTGAACTATTTTAAATGATGAGAAGAATCCAGATTTGTGACACTTTGTGGAAAGAGTCTTCTAGACAGAGAGGAGTACAAGGTCAAAGGCTTTGGGGTGAGAATGAACTTCAAGACAGAATGAGCAGAAGGAAGGGCAGTGTAGATGGAGCATGAAGACCCTCGGGACAAATGGTAGGAGTGGAAATCAAAGGACGCAAAGACCAGGTCAGGACAACCTGAAGACCATGATCAAGGCAAGGGTTCCATCCATATGCAACAGGAAATGAGCAAACAGTTTTAAGCATGGGTACAACTTGATCTGAATGCTCTTAATATTTTCACAAAGTCCTTTGGCTGAGAAGGCAACAATATTTACACCTGGTGCTAAAAAGGGTTAATAAAAATTTAATCCCCCCTTTTTTATTTTTGGATAAAGAAAAATAATTCAATCTTCAGAGAGAAATATTTATTCAAAAAGTTCACATCTTGTTAATAGTACAAGCTGGACCTGAAATCAGAACTTTGGTCTCTTGGCCTATGCTCTTTCTATTCAAGGGCCCTAAACTTTGGTTAATATCACCCAAGGCTTCAAGGCTGAGTTTATAGGAGAATAAAGTAGATAAAATAAATCAACAGAGCCCTCACAAGCATCTATAAAAGTCTGTGGGATGGCCCCATCATTAGCCATATGTCCATTCTAATTTTTTCATACTGCTCCTTTCTCTCTCTCTCTCTCCCTCCCTCTCTCTCTCTCTCTCTCTCTCTCTCTCTCTCTCTCTCTCTCTCTCTCCTGTCCACTTAGTTCTTGAGAGAATACCAATGGTACCAAAGTCTACCCAGGGGACTGGAAGTTTCCTGAAGCACTGGGAAAATAGTCCTTTCCTGGTTCCACAGAGTCATTTGTCTTCTGGACTATAAATGGCACTTCTTAAGCCCCAGACTCACAAAGTCTCTATTAAATTAGACCTAAAAGATTTAGGTTTCCCATAATCTTTGTCTTATGGAGGACTGAACAGGGTATGCAAACCACAATTCTGTCTGCCTCTTCTTTTTTTTTTCATCCCTCCTGTATAGATCAACAACCACATATTCTTCTACACAAATTAAAACCTAACAAGACCAACCTTGCACATTTCAATTTCTATAACAAGGTGTCTTAAGGAGTCCTTTCTCCATAGCTTAACTTTCCAAACAGGCTTACTCTGGATTCCATTCCAGGTCCCCCAAGATTAACATCTGCAAATGGCCTACTTACCTAATTTGGTACCTTCCGGAATAAAATGAAGTCATAAATCAAGATCCACCAGGACTCCTCTTCTTTTGGGTAAGAGCAACCTTAGAACCAGTCCTTCTCTAAACTTTAGAAACCTCCCGTGTCTCCTCCAAGGCTTAAAAACAATTTCTAGCCCTCTGCTGCTGCAGTTGCCATTTCCTTAAGGGCCCGGAGATATTTGAGGAATGAAGAAAGAACATATTTAGTAGGAAATCAGAGATGTGCAAGGATGATTTGACAGGGGAAATGACAACATTTCTTTGGACAGGGAATCTGCACCCAACCTCAGGAACAGGGTGTTAAGAAAAAACCACTCAATGACTCTCACACAAACAGCAATTGAGACCCTTTGTGTCAATGAGTCCCTAAGCAGCAGAGTGGCTAACTCAGCATGAAAGTGTGAGTCTAGATGGATTCAGCTCCTGGCTCACACCACAGTTTGGACAATACCCTGAATTTATCACTTATAAAATACATTTGTCCAGAGCTTTCCCTGCCACCCCCTCCATGGTCAAACACATGGACAAACTCCAGAGATCGGCCTCAAGCTTCTAATTGGAAAATGTCTTCTAACATCCTGACGCCAATGCCAGTGTTTTGGCTGCTCCCAAGTTGACATTCAGACTTTCCAGCTTTAAAAAAAAAAAAAAAAAAAAAGCCTCAGATACAGAAGAAGCACCTTATGGTCCAGAGGAGGGAGGATGCCTTCTATTCCCCAGGAAGTCTTACAAAGACACAAGTGTCTTTTACTAACAATGTTAGAAGGTAAAGTTGAATATAGCTGTTGCTATAGCTATCCCCTCTTTCGCAGATTCACATGAGAACGTCAGCACTGTGCTGTACTTTGAGATCATTGTGAGGACAATTTGTTAACTTCAGCTGATGCAAAATACAGAGATTTGTTGACACAGGATATTTATGTTCAAGAATCTCAATGATTTTTCTACACCTCTTTCTGAACACATCTTGAAGTCCAGATTTTGATTTTATCATCTCCAAAATTTTATTGATTGCCTCAGAGATTTCTTTACTCCCTGACAAAATAAAAATAATCACTCCATTTTAAAAAGAATCCTATTTGTAGAACCTATGGGAATGCCCCATGAAACATTCTTATCTTAAATGCTTCCTTCCTGCTGTCCAGGCAAGCCCACATCTCTAACCCTCAGCTCTCAGTTCTCCAACTGTTCTTTATCCCAGGTAAATACATTCTTACAGCCTTTTCCACTTTCTCATATGTTTTGAGGGGAAGCTTTAGAAATTTTTCACAATCAGATTAATTAAAACTATATGATATCCTAATATCACTGAAATGTACACTTAAAAATGGTTAAAATTATAAATTTTATTTGTATATTTTAACTCAATGAAAACATTACATAATAGTTCAATATACATAAGTTTAAACTAGCCCAATCCCTTTTAAGAAAATCAAATAAATTATAAAATAGAGAGAAGGTATACATGGATTATTTTTAACCCTACCCTTTCATAGAAATACTAAGGTTGTAATTTAACCAATTTGGGGCTTTTCCTTCTGTAAAAGTCTGAGCTACATGATCACGTAATTTCATATGGGAAGAATGAATCATGCCTTGGGCTGTTTTTCCCAATTTTAAAGATATGAACTTATTATCCCATAGTAATCAATTAATATAGTTGCATAGAAGGGTTGGTATCCTTCAACAGTAAATAATTTAAATACACTTTACCGTGACACTGATGTTCATTTTATTATTAATAAGAAAATGCTGGGCCTGTAATCCCAGTGGCTCTGGAGGCTGAGGCAGGAGGATTGCAAGTTCAAAGCCAGCCTCAGCAACTTAGGGAGGCCCTAAGCAACTTGGCAAGAGTCTGTCTCTAAATAAGATATATTTAAAAAAAAGGGCTGAGGATGTGGTTCAGTTGTTAAGCATCTCTGGGTTCAAACCCCAGTACCCCCCTCAAAAAATTAAATTAAACTAAACAATAAATATATTTTAGAAATAAAGAAAATGCTTGCAAGGGAAGGATTTCTAACTGGGGTTCTCAGAGATCTGGGAACCCACTGAATCGGTCCAAGTGCAGGTGCAGGCACGTGGAGGGGTTTCCAATGACTTCCTGCCAAACACATTAAGAACCTAAATCTCAGGACCAAGACAAAGCAGTTCAAGGCCAGGGAAGGAGGGCAAGGGCCTGTTGGGAGGCTTCGGAGCATAGAGCAGCTGGCGGTTCATTTCTGTGGCACTGCTATAAAGAGAACCCAGGTGTCCTCTCCAGGGCAGTGGCCTCCTTCAGGAAGGAGGCCGCATTGTCCTGGCTGGTCTCCTGTAGTGCTTCTGCATGCACCTCTGAAACAAAGTGACAAGTCCCGCGTGCAGATGGGACACCTGGAAACAGGGAGGCTCTGTCAAAAGGCACTCCCAAAAGGTATTCCCAAACTGCGCTGGGCTCCCGCGCCCTCTGGGCTGCACAAGGAAGACTGTGGCCCCAGAAGCAGGGCCAGTTGTCACCACACCACGCATGCCCACAGTCCTCCGCCTTTCTCCGCAGCTTCCATGAATTTCAGGAGCAAGCTCACCTGCAGATGAAGGCCGCTGCACCTGCCCTACTGCCCCCTCCAGCCCCTCAGACCCCGGGAGCTCCCTGCAGTTCTCTCAGAGGCTCTCCAGGACTCCTCTGTGGACCTCCCCCAGAATTCTGGCATTTTCTAACTCTGCAAAACTTCCGCATCTGGAAGGGGCCTAGGAGCCAGGCAATCACCAGCACTCACTCTGTGAAGATGGAGAGTCTGTTCCCTGGAGACTCAGTAGACCTTCCACCCTACCCTTTAGTCAGCTGCCACGTCCTGCAGACCCCGGCAAGACCCCGACCCTTGTACCCACCATTACCTCCTTCCTGCCACCCCAATTCAGGTCCTCATCGCTCCTCCCCTGGGCACCCCGCTACCTATTAACTCATCTTCCCAGCACTTATGGGGTCCCTACCTCCCTTCCTGAGCACCCTGCCCCTGCCTGCTGCCAATCATGTCACTTCCCCACAAGAAAGCAACATGTTCCCGTCATCTGGTGAACTGAGGACACACTACAGCTGAAATCAAGCCCGTACCCTGGTGTCACTCGGTGGTAAGCACTTGACAGTCGTGTTTCGAACCTTCCAAACCACCTCTCCTCTGCATTTGCACCCTCAAAATCTCCAGTTTACAAATGAGGAAGAAATGGCGGGTCAGAAGTCATCCATGCCCTATCACTAACGCCGGGCAGCAGGAGAGCGGCTCCCTGGAGCCCCTTCAGTTGGCATCAGAAGACCCCCCACAGTGTGACTCCAACCCCCGTGGTGCCTTGCCTCATGAATGCTGCTCCAGGTTTTCTCCTAACCCAAGTGACCAGTCAAATGACACTGGCCCTGATCCTCGCACCCAGGACTCTCTGCCTGAAATTGCCTCCGTGTCCAGATCCCTCCCAACCACCCCTGGAGTAGTGTACACAGGGCACTACCCACCAAGTGCCAGGCCTGGGGATACTGCCAAATTTGGGTCTGGAATGTCCCCAAAGCCCCATGTGTTAAAGGTTTGGTCCCCACCATGGCGCTACTGGAAGGGGGTAGAAACCTTAAGAGGTGGGAACTTGTCGGGGGTCTCCCGGTAATTGGAACATGCACTTGAAAGGGATTGTGGGGAATCCCAACTTCTCCCCCCCCTCTCTCCTGTCCATGACCTGAGTAATTTTGCCCTTCCTTGGGTGCCCATCACAATGTGCTGCCCATTGACCATGAACTGAACTATGAGCCCAAAGGAGCCTTTTTTCCTTATAAGTTGGTTTTCCTCATGTATTTGTTATAGTGATGGAAAACCAGCTAACACAGCTGCCATGAACAACAGTGAGGGAAGAATGGAATGCCAAGTCGTATCGAGCTTACAGGCAAATGCCAGAGAAGTCATTCATGGAGAACCACGTGACTGTGCAAGCGCAACCCAGCCTTTCTTCAAGCATCCTTCCACCATCACTGGCTCAGGAAGACTTTCTGCAGCACACCCCTCACTCCTACTCACATCTCCACAGCCAGCATGTCCCCTGCCATGCTTCCTTCCTCCTGCTTCTTCCCAGATTAACTCCTACCCAGTCTCCCTGTCTTAGAAGGCAGCCTACCCCAGGGCAGGAAATACCTAACCAATCCTAATCCTACCTCTGACTTCCCCAGGGAATTCACAGAGCCTCAGTTTCCCCATCTACAAGACTGGGAGCAGGATCGAGGGGGATGAATGTGCACGCAGAAGCCCTGAGGGCCTGACATGGCAGTTCCCCCAGGGTTGAACGACCTGCCCCAAGCTCCACCATGGAGCTCCTCTGTGTTCACTAACGGTGTGAATGATTTGTACTCTGTCCTTATGTAAAGGCCAAACCAAGTACACCTCCTGGCACACCTGCCTCCTGGCACACCTGCCTCCTGGTACACCTGCCTCCTGGTATACCTGTGGGTGCATTTCCCTGGGAGCCATGGGCCAGGGTCATGCTGGAGGTCCCCCTCTCTCAAGACCACAGCCAATCCCCATCGACAGGGCACTTTCCAAACCTGTCACACAAGGACTCTCCCAGCACGGAGTGGGTCCAGTTTCATTAAGCAAATAGCTCCTTGAACAATAAAATGCACTAAAGTGACAGGAGCCAGAGCTGCATTTTTTTTAATTGAACCTTGCTCTTCCCTGGAGCCTGTAGTCTGAGCCTCCGCATGGCCCAAACACACACACATACACACACACACACACACACACACACACACACACACACACACACACATGATAAACCTGAAATGAAAGATCCACTTTGAAAGTACCCAAAGGATATTATAAGAAAACCCCATTGCAGTTCTTACTGCGGCCTAAATGATTAATGGAGTTGTGTTTCCAGTGACCCAAATAAAATGTTTAAGCGCACTAGGAACTGTGCCAATCATGTCACTTGCATAAGTCATCCATGCATGACCACTGAACATGACCACTGAAGTGGTCCCCCCCCCACAGTGCTGAGTATTGAACCCAGGGCCTCCTGGAATGGTTTTATGAGCCAGACTCTTCATGGAGACTTCTGCAGCAGAACACAGAGAAGACAGGGCGCTCTAGCCCCAGTTTGGGCCAATATTCATACCTGCTTGCTGCAAAGAGGCCTCAGCTCCTGAGGGTGCTCTTGGCTGGCTGTCAGGAGGATTTACCCAGCCCTGACTTTGCAGTCACCAGGCCTTAATCTATCCAGAACATCAGAATATCTCAGTGACCCAGAACTCTAAGTATAATAGCATTACTGTATATAAGCACATAATTTGTAAGTGTATATTCTATAAACTGACTTCTAAAGTTTATCAGTAACCAATTACATGATAGGCCAAGTACTGTTTTTCTTTCTTCTTTGTTTTGGGGGTAAGTAACACTAAGCCATATCCCCAGTCTGCCCCCACCCAACCGCCTTTTTTTTTTTTTTTTGGTTTTTTATTTAGAGACGGACTCTCATTGAATTGCTTAGTGCCTCACTTTTGCTGAGGCTGGATTTGAACTCAAGGTGCTCCTGCCTCAGCCTCCTGAGCCTCTGGAATTACAGGTGTGCCTCCATGGCACACAGCAAGCACTGTTTTTCTTTGGATTGTTGGGGGCTATATAATCCTGAAGCTGGAGTTTAAAATCTTTCAGCATTCATCTTAGGAGGACCAGAAACCACATCCCGAGATGCTCCCTGAACCCCGGCACCTCACGGGTTGACTGCACTTGGCTAAGTCACACATTTCTGCCAGGGACAAGGGGTGGGCAGGTGGGTACATCTCTTTCCTCATCACTGCCATTGTTCTCTACCTAAAAGTCCAGGGTTCCCTCACGAACGATGTCAGCCAGCCAACTGGACGCCAGGGCATTCACGTTGTCACAACACATGTCAATCACTTTTTGTTAACATCTTCATTTAAAAAGGACGGTTGTCAAGGCCAACCAGGGCTGCCAGGGGTGCTGTGGCACATAAGGGGGTACATTTGCGTGCATGAGGATCACGTCCCACTCTGTCCTGCTACTGTCACAAAACCTGCCCTCCCAAGTGTCACGGTCAGACAGCCAGAGAATTTGTGGAGCTGGAGAGACTCCTCCCATAGGAACTGGGACAAAATAACTTCCTGGAGGGCAAGTGGTCTGCCCCGCAGTTCCTGAGCAGCACTTCCTGGCTCATGGCTCAAGGCCCTAAACCTCTGGTTTTGTTCTGGTTACCACTTCTTTTTTCCCCTATTTAGGGGACATCTAGGAGTCTCTGAGTTTAGGCTAGTGGAATGCATTCAAGAGGGGGCTACAGTTAGGCAAAAAAATTACCCTGTTTTCAGGATCATCGAAGATGTGATGGTATTAGCTTGCAGCCTGTGCCCACACGGTCAGAAGTAAAACAATTAGTAATAAGGCCCAACGTGATTCAATTACAAATTCTTATTACGCAAACAAGTCTCCAGAAAGAGAACAGTTGTGCCAGTGGTGTGCTAGATTTCATGCCCAAATGCACACTGGCTAAGGCACAGGACAAGGTTTTCAAAGAAAGGTGACCATAGGCTGTTTAAAGCCTTCATTAGACACAGACACACAGCTCTGGGGAGGTGAGGGGCTGCAGTCCATACTACTTATAGGTCTGCCCCGCACAGTGGGTGTGACTGCAGCAGGAAAGTGTTTCTTTATTTACCAATTGATCTGCAGGGACAGTGCTCCTTTTGGAAAAACCATCTGGATTCAAAAATCATAAAAATTATCCCAAAAAACTGCATATGTTTAAATGTCAACAGTATATAGCAACTTCCAGAAGCACAAATGAAAAGCTATCTTTCCTACTACGGTTTTTGGTGTTATTTAGTGGTCACAATAGGCTTAAATTTGTGGTATGTGACAGTGGTTTAATTGTCAGGAGAACCATCTTGCTGTTCATAAAATCACACAGAAGGAGATCTAATTAGATTTCTAGATTTCTGCTGCCTCTAAGCATTCCTGATGCTTTTTATTCTCTTGTTCAGGAAGTCAAATTTTAAATTAAATTATAATGGGAATGTTCCCAAAAAACATTTCCTACTGGAAGCTATCAGACAAGAAAATAAATTGCTCAGGAAAACTCTTATTCAGGCAAGACTTGGTTGACTTATGAACTCTCCCATAACTTCACAACCTCTAGGCAACTACTAATGTCCCTAAAAAAGCAGAGGGCAAATACACCTACTGGACAGTGTGCTCCCTGAGGAGCTCTGTCCTGTTCTCTTTGGTTCCACACAATCTCTGACTCAAAAGCTAGCTCGTCAATAAAGGAATGAATAATCTGATTATTCATTCAAAACAGTTGTTGAGTACCCATTCTGCCAAGTACTGGAGATACAGAGATGAGTAAAACAAGGTTCTTTTTGATTTTTGCCAGAAACGTTTTCCATTTATTTTAAAACTGAAATCTACACAGTACATGAAGCAGCAAACTGCACCTTACACAAATTGCATCACAACTATCAAAAAAGTGCAAATGAGCTCTGGGCTCCTCCCATGACCTTCTACCAGGATGACAGTGAGCCCCTTCACTCAGTAGATGGTTTCTGGCTAAGTGTTTCCAAAGGTCCAAGAGGAAAAAAATTAAAGCAGCATTTCTTTTAAATGCCAAGGAGAAAATACGGGGTAACTTGTTTTTTGTTTTGTTTGTGTTTTTATTTGTTTTGTTGTTTTTGTTTTTGTTTTGATTACTGGTTCAGTAATCACAGGGAACTGAGGTAACCCTGAGACCTCAACAGCTAAGAGATTTCAACAAAACCCATGCAAACAAGAACATAGACACTCACCCCATTACCTCCACCAAATGTACTAGGGCCATCACCAAAACAGAATTCTCAGCCACTCAACACTCCTTCATGCTTTCCCATCACAGTGCATCTGCTTGCATTGGATGTAGGATCCAAGTATATTGCCCCTGCGATGGAGTTAGCTGACCTGAGCACAGGACTGACCCAACACAGACAGATTCTCATCCAGTGCTAGGAGCTGCACTGAGCTCCCCTCTGTGAGGTTCCTGCAAGGGAGAACTTCAGGGATGGAAGTCACCAGGACTAGACGAGTGATCTACATGGATGAATCATGAACCTCCTGAGCTTTGTCCATCTCTGAACAGGGAGGGTGATGGCATCTCCTTCAAGGGGTGTCTAGTCACTTCTGCTCAGAGCCCAGTGTAGGTGCTCAGTTGGGTCTCCCCAGGCCTGCATTCTTTTCACCCTGCATGAACCTTGGCAGATGGGAGTAGGTGAGCCAGATGAAGACAGCTGCTATTTACAGAAAACTTCATCAAGCAGATCAGCAACACAATGACAGCTCTGAAAAAATACCCAAGAAGAACACAACCTGGCTGTAGACTAACCCAGCCAAACCAGGTGTCAGATCAGTCTCTCTCCTGGGAAGGGAACTTTTTATCACATCCTGGTGATGTTCACAGCACACACACACCCAGCCCCACTGTACTCCACCCACATACAAAACCCTTAGCAGGAGCCACCACTGATTGGCAATCTTAAAATAAATCATAGGTGGTAGGCAGAATAGTGGCCCCACAGAAATGTCCTTGTCCTAATCCCCAGAACCTGTGACTACACTGGGAGACATTGCAAAAGGCAATGAAGATGGCAGGTGGAGGCAAAATTACTTATCAGTTAACAGTTAAAAACAGGGGAACACCTTCAAAAGTCATTCAGTGAAAATGGAATATCTAGTATGTCCACCTAATGATGATGCATAAGAAGCTTCCAGGTAACAGGTGTCTTAAACAGGCCACCTCCCACTACACAGTCAGAGCTCCCTGCTTTCCTGGGTCCCACTACACCAGAGATGGAGTTCAGCTCCACAGTCATCAACTTGTCCCTTCAACCCCTTTAAGTCTAGGGTGGGTGGGTGGAGGTCCCAGAAAGGGACTTGGAATATTTTTAAAATTTGGAACATTCAATGGAGTGGTGTGGGAAATATCTGACGGAAGAAAAACACAAACTCTGCATTGCTTCTAGAGCACTAATGCTGACCTCCATGTTGATCCTAACACAGAGTGTATTCCCACCCTCCATCAACCACCTTCCTGTGCTACATCACCTCTTAACTACATCACCTGCAGGCTGGAATATCTGGAAGATGCTCTGGGGAAGGTTATGTTTCAGCCCACTGGAAAGAGTTCCAAACAGACCCAGACACATGGCTGAGTTGCTTCTTGTGCACACCAGGGCTCTCACCTGCTGAATGGAGCTGAATTCCCTGCTCCCAAGAGCTGTTATGATTCTCCTGAAACCTAGGAAGGCTGCTGAATGGAGGATTGAGTTTCAGATGAGATAATTGTGTGCAACACATAATGCAAATGTTAGTTATTACAATTCTATTACTACTTTTCCATGAAGGCCCTCAAGCTCACTACTCGAACGATGGCAACTCCTCTCCTGAATGTTATATGGAGCAACAGGAACGCTCATTCACTGCTGGTGGGGATTTGAATAGTTTGCAGTTCACAGAGCAGGTAGTTTGCTTGTATCTTAGTTTGTAGAATATAGCTAGACTTCAAGTTCTGTTTTGTTTCAATTCTGGGCTCTTAGTAGCAACAGTACAAGGATTTAATAAAGAAGAAAATATAGGAATGCTCTTTACTAAAAAAGAAATTCTATATGTCAGGATGCCTTGGCTGTAAATCATCAGGAAATTCAGCTCATGCTAGCTTAACCCATGAGTTGGCTCATCTGGATCTTATACGAAGGTCAGGCCAGCTGATCCTGAGGCCTACTTTGCATAGGGACAGGAGGTAATGTCTACTGAAACCAACAAGGCCACTGTGGGAACCTACTAGCCCTCCACCCATTCAGGCAAACCCCATCGTTGAGGTCATCTCCCTTGTTGAGTCATTCACTCAACTGGACTGAAATGTGTCCAAGTTCTAACCTAAACGTTAGAGCATGCTGCTTCCACAGGGGGAAGAAAGAGAAGCAGTCACTGAGATGTGCTCAAAGCTGACTTAGTTCACTCAGATTGACAATAAATCAGTCTCAGAGGCCCAGCCCGCTGCTTGAATGACAGCAACTTCTCTCCAATCCTTAGTGTCTCCAGTTTGCTCTCCTAAGACAAGAGACTCCTTGCTGTGTGAGAGATCTTAAAATAGCTCAGAAAGATAGCAAATAAACATGTGAAAAGACACCCCATAGCATATTATCAGGAAACTGCAAATTAAAACAATGAGATGCTACTGCACTTCAATTAGAATAGTTGAAATCCAAAACACTGGCAATACCAAATGCTGCCAAGTACGTGGGGCAGTGGAAACTCCCTTCCACTCATTGTTGATGGGAATGCAGGAGGACACAGTCCCTATGCAACACAATTTGATGAACTATTTCAAAGCTAAACATAGTTTAACCCAGTAATCACATTTCTGGATATTTACCCCAATGAGTCAAAACCTTGTGTCCACACAAAAACCTGTCCATCAAAGTTTTATTAATAAGTGCCAAAAATTGAAAGCAACCAAGATGTCCTTCAAATGGTGGTGGATAAACCAAAAGTGGTACATCTGCACAGTGGAATACCAGTTAACAGTACAAAGAACAGAGGTGCCAACCTACAAAATGACATAAAGGACACTTGAATACACATTGTTAAGCAAGAAAAGTCAATCTGAAAGGGCCACATAGCACATGATTCTAACTGTGTAACAGTCTGCAACTTAGGGATTATAAAAAGATGAATGATTGTCAGACTCGGGAGAGGGCATGCAGGGAATATTCTCTTCTGTGTGGTACTATAATAGTGGGTACATGACGTCACACATGACATACCCCACAGAATGTACCACGCACAGCGTGAATCCCAACATAAACTGTGGACCTCAGTTAATAGTGATGAATCAACGTAAGCTGAGCAATCTTAACAAATGTACCACACTATCATTGCAAGGAGGCTGAAAATTAAAAACCCTTATTTTTACCCCCCTGGGATCCACCCCAGCGCTGTCCCAAGCTTGCTGCAATACAGATGTCCTCCAAGCCTGCATGTGCACCTTAAATCAATCACCACTTGCACTACGTATAAAGTCCTAGCATCTTCAGTTCAGTATTCCAATGCAACTCTTGTCCAATATAACAATGGAATCGCTAAAGTTCCTCCAGTGTTCCCAACTTGGTTTAATAGCTCACTCTAAATCCCCTTATCTTTGACCCTCTATGAGGGCTCTGACTTACAAGGAAACCGACACCTTGTGAATTATTTGGTAACAGATACATTTGAAGAAGTCTGACAGACACTCACTGAGATGTTTCTGGAACACTGAATGGCTCATCTGCCATGGATGGGGGATGGCTGAGGAAAGAGACCACAGTTCTCTGGCTTCCACTGTGCAGTAAAAGGACACACACTGCCACAATGATGGAAAGGCCTCGTGCTGATCTCAAAATATGAACAAGTGTTGTCCATCTGTGTTTGCAGATGTACATTTAGTATACGTCCACTTCCCCACCCTGTTTGGACATACTTCCTGGATAATGGGTACACACATCTGATCATGGACACATCGTGCTTCATAGAATCCTCCAAAGTGCAGCACTCTCGGCTCCAAAAGTCACTTCCTGAACAACTGCTTCAGCTTCCTTTAGGTTTACAGGAGTATAAATCGGTGCTACATTTTCTCCAGGAAATCTGGGGATATTCTTTAAGATTTTAAATTTGGCTTCAGGACTGCTGACCCTGAATTCTGCTTGAGGGGCTTTATCCTTCTAGAAGCATGAAAACTGACCCCTCGATGCACATTCTGCCCCTGGCCTGTGACTGGTTTTAGAAGGGGTCATGAGACAGACTAGGGCTTCCCAACTTCTGGGAAATGATGGCCTCACATTTCCCTAGATGGTATCCAATCTGGATGTGTCCCCCTGGAGTCAGGGCAGCCACCTGGGACCCTGCAGTGAGTGAATGCAGAGGGAGAAAGAGCCTGGGCCCTTGAGACATCCTGGAGCATGCCTGACCTTGGGCTTCTTCCTTAGAGAGACAGTAGGTATACATATCATGTAAACCAATGCAAACCATCATTTTCTGTAACTCACAGCTGAAAATCAAGTAATAACAATTCTATAGAAAAGTCACATGTGAATGCCAAACTCTATGTACAAGAATGTTGACTGCAGCCAAAAGTCCATCTTGCTTAAGTACCTTCTTGTCCACCCATACCACAGAATGTTGTGCAGCACCTGAGGAGAGACCGGGGCTCTGATGTGCTAACACAGAGACCTGCCCAAGGTGTGTGATCAGGTAACAAAAACAGTACAGAATAGCATGTAGGGTATGAGTTCATGTGTGTAGGGTCTATCCATAGGCCCATATGCTTTTAAGCACAAGCATGCATGCACAAAGACAAACAAGCACATTTCTGGAAGGACATCATAAAATTGCTACCAATGGTTACAACTAGGGGAGGATTGCAGGGGTAGGGGGGATGGACTTGTTTGCATTTAACAGCATCTGTACAGTTGGAACTTTTTACTATAGCATGTACAATTTTTATAATTTCTTAAATCAAGATGAAAAAAACACTTTCAAAATGGTTGAAGGACTCAATTATGATAATTCACAGATATTCTAATGGAAAATACACATACAAAAATTACTGCCTAGAAAATCATTCAAATCATACTTTTTGACACAGACCTATAAGGTTAGCCCCAGGAAAATGGCAGTTTTTAACCCTTTTCTTCCTCTTTCTCTACAACTTTCTAGCTACCTACAGTCAGCATGAATTAGGGAGTTACAAAATAAATTTTAATATAGCCTGAGTAAGAGGAAATTTACAAAATTCAGTCCAAATACACATTCCAAAACCAAAGATGTTTTGCAATGATACAGACTACTGTCAGCGCAATTACAAAGTCCTTGAAGAGCTAGCACAAGAAAACCCTGGTTTTCCAGATTTCCTTCTGGTACCCAGTTTACACCTGGGGCACTTCTAAGCACAGCCACTCAGTACAGACACCAATTTTGAATTGTATATCATTTTTAAAATAGCACCTGTCACAATATGCAATGACATTCCAGAGATGGTGAGCTTTGGGGGGAAAGTTGGAGAATTTTCTCACCAGGCTCTTAGACAATGAGAATTTTTCTCATCTCCTCTCTAATCTGTGCATCCCAGTCCCCAGAATGCTCCTGCCTGCCTTCCCTCAGGCACCACTTCCTCCCAGGAACCTGTCCCCCTTGATCTCCCCCTACATTTCACTCTCCAGTTTCCATTGGTCTGCATCTCCCTCCTCTTCCTCTAAATCACGTGCCTCCGCTAGGGGCAGAGACTTGGGTTTTTCCCCTCTTGTGTCCCTGGAACCTGGCACAGTAATATTCTGGAGAGAGAGGAACCTGCATCAGGACCATAAGCCCAAGTTATGCTGGAGATGCTTCTCTGTGACCCTTTGAGCCCGGGTGTACTCACCTGCCTAGTGGGGGTAATTATATCTACAGTTGGTCCCACAAGTGGGCCGTGGAAGCTGACAGTGGTACATATCAAAATATTATTTGGCTTTGGAGTACACAGCAGTGGTGGCAGTAGTAAAGGTAATAAGGATAATAATATGTGTGTGATGAATAAATTAGGCTGAATAGCTTGGTATCTATTGCAACTGGGCTCAACCATCTCCCTTCAAGAGGGGGCACAAACTTGCAAACATACAGTTCAGCCTGGAGATTCCTTAAGCAATGTTCCTGGCAATACTCAATAAAACCAGACAAGGTAAACGAATCACTGCCCACAGATGCTGAAAGTACTGCATAACACCTGTTCTCCCCCACGTGCACCTGCGTGGGTGATTCCAGCATCAGGGTCCACAGCAATGTTACTCCCGTGGGCTTTGGAGAGGTATGCAGAGAAGGAGGAAGACAGTCGCAAAGACACCCCTGTTCTCTGGAGAGCTTTTTTTTTCTACCCTCTCCCGCTTTGGTAAGCAATTAGCATTTGGTGTTTAAGGATACAGCTACAGATTTGCTGATGTTTACATGTCACCAGTGTCAAATGCTTTGGGAAACACTATCCATTCACAGAAGTCCACAAAAAACACAGAATATGTAGTATAATTTATGATATCAACAATGAATCATCATTATGGTCCAGGCTAAGAACCAAGGTACATGTCCCATGTCAGAAAGGACAAAGGAGAAGCATCAGGAAAGTTTCAAAGTAAACTCTGGACCACTATCAAACACATCCTGAACTTCTGTTACCACCTGCCTGTTACACGGAGGAGAGTCTCTCTTCCCACAGGCAAAACCTCTGCCTCACTTGGGATCCAGCACCTCCTGCCTCCTCGGGAAGCCTGCACTGGCAAAAAAAATGACTCTTTCTCTTAGAACCAATTAATTCTTTTAAATCTAGTTAAGTCTCTACCTTAAGACAAAAAAAAAAGCCCCCTCCCAGTCTCAGACCCTTTCTAGCCCTGACCTTGCTCTTCTCCCCCACGTGGCCAAACTCACAGACTTTGTTGCTTCCTGCCTCCCACAGTGCCTCAGCCCACTCCAATCTGGTGTCCCCACCATTGTCTCATCAGAACAGCTCTTGTTAAGGTCACCAATGACCAGGATGTCACCAAATCCTGTAGCCACTTTTAGCACCAGCATTCATGATGGCCGCCTCCCCCCTGAAACCCTCCCTTTTCTGCCTGTACCCCCTTGTCCTCCTCCTCTCCCCTGCCCTTCTCACATCTGCTCTGTCCCCCTATCCCCGTCCAGCCTCTGCCTGTCCCAGCAGCCATTCTTGCAGTTAAACTTTTTCCCTGAATGCGGTCACACTCAACAATGTAACTCCCAAGGTTAGACAAGAGCACCTCAAATTCAACAAGTCAAGCCCTTGCCCCTCTCTCCCTCCCTCTCTCCCTCTCTGCCACCACCTTCAGCACTGCAAACCAGGGGCTCTCCACCCACCATTCTGACCTAAGTACAGTCCATTACTCTTTCTCCAAGATGCCCCTTCGCCACCCCTGGACTTCTTCCATCCCTGCCCCTCCACCCAGCCCCCCATGCTTAAACCAAGTTGTCATTTCAAAGCTCTCTCTCCATGCTATCTGTGGATTCCACTGCTCACTTAGCAGGCCAGTGTGACCCCTCTTCCAGTTACTCAAAAGGGCAGGAGGAAAGCCCTGCCCAGAAAGCTCCCCTGAGATGCCCACTTTTCCCAGAAGGCTCCCCTCATTCTTCAGAGCTCAGTTCCCCCAGGGCGGGGCCTTCCTTGGCCGGCACTGCAGACTAGGTTCCATGGCGATGTGGTGCCTTCCAACAAATTCCCCTGTGTGCAGGGATCCTTGCAGCTCTGACTTTACATTTTTTGAGGTGATTGGGGTTAATATCTTTGCCCATCCCCACTAGTGGGGCAGCATCAGATGGCATGTCCCAGAACTCCTATTTTGGGGAGCATTATAGCAGGGGACCAAGCTGCTGCACTTGGAAATCCCTTTTGTGTGAGGCCACCCCTCCCAGTGATGTCCCCAGTCAATGTCTTAGTGGGGACTCTAAGACAGAACTTTTCCTAGGGGTCCTAGAACCCCTGTCTTCTGACTTGGACTCAAGTTGTTTTCCAAACAATTTGCCAAACCCTCCCTAGACTGCACAGAAGGTCGCATACAACTTCTGCATTCCCTGAAGTGAGAACCGAATGTTCTAAGGGTTCTAACCTTCCAAGATTCCCAGCTCCCTTGGTGTCCTCTCCCCATCGGGGCATTTCTCCTAATAAAATCACAGAACACTTAATCCCTTCACATCTGATTCCCCAGGGACCCAGACAAATATAACTCTCAAACCCTCTGCCCATGTAGGTCACCTGTGAATTTCCAATGCCTGGTGCAGTAATTTTGGATGTGTATTTGTGGAATATATGAGAGAATCAATGGATATGTCATTTTGGGAAGACGTGAGAATACAAACATCCAGAATTTCTGATTTTATGTCCCTTACTTAGTGGTACATGTGTCTATGTAAAACTCTAAATAGACTCTCAAGGTCTCACTGAGTGAGCAGATCCCCAAGTAACTGGCATGCGCTCACCATGGACCCGAATCCTTTGTCACACTGCAAGGTGAGTGACACATTAACTTCTGCAAAAGCAAATAAATACAGAAACGTGTTGGGTGGCCTTTGCTGTGTTGACCTACAGGCCAGGCCCCAGTGCCTTTCTGGGGAGGAAGGAATACAGCAGCACTTAGCAGAAAGGACACTCAGAGCAAATGTTCATGGGAAGCCACCAGGCTTGGCAAACCGAGCACAGGCACAAATTCTGTGGAGAAAGAATAATTGTGGACAGACGAGAGTTCTGAGGTTCCATGGAGACTTGCTTTAGATGGAACAAGACATTTTAGAAAATGCAGTGTAGAGAGATTTTCAACACCCACACATTCTTCCCACTAAGTTTCTGAATGTGAGAAATGTTTGGCTGCCTTCTGACTTAAAAAAAAAGGCTTTAAAAGATCTACCTAAAAAAGGAAAAAAGATCAGTCTGAAAGAACATTACCTGCTATTTGAGGTAATTTTAGCGCTATGAAATAAGAAACTCCCCTTCCTGAGTCAAACTGTCCAACACCAAGTCATCACATAACATATTGAGAAACAGAACCATAGAAGGTGCGTCCACCCGCAGGGCACCAGTTGGCAGGTGAAGATGGCTGTCCATCAGCTTCTCTCTACAGAGAGAACCCTGGAGTACCCTTGGGGCTCAGCCTCTGTTGTAGAGCGTTTCAGAGGGGCTGGTGCCATGAAGACGAGGTGCCCGAAAGGCAGTGAGAACTGAGGACCATGGGAACACCTGCATGCCCCTGCCCCTGGAAGGGCCTCACATGGCCAGGACTTCCAGAAATACCCAAGGGGTGTCTCCTCCACACCAGGTGCTGCCCTGAGCACTCAGAACGCCTCCACAGGTGGGGTTACCCTCCTCCCCATTCCCCCAGCACCTCCAGGTTTTTACTTGGCCTTCACTTTTAATCCACAACCCCTTGTTCATGGTGTGACACATGGGTTTGTCCCAATCTAACCTGGGTGTGGCCTGGCTAAACTCATCCCTATTGCAGGTGAACCGTGGTGCCCTTTTCTATCACCATGCATTCTGCAGGTCACCAAAGTCACTTTAGTGGTATCGTCCTTTCCACCTGAATTTCTAAGGTAATGACTACACCAGCCTAAATCCATTCCCACTCTAAACTATCTTCTGCTTTCAGGCAATTGATAAAGGATCCAATAAACTTCAGGTCTAAGGCCAGCTCCCTGCTGCACACTAACATACTGATACACTGCCACCACTGATGGGTGTGTCATTGAAACCACTGGCCACACACCAGGGTCATACCAGGGACACCTGGAAAGCTCTTTTTACCATTTTATTTTGAAATAATTATAGACTGATAGGAGTTGCAAAAATAGAGCAGGCAGTATTCAACCTTTTAATTTATCGTTTCTTTCCTTTGCTTATTTTCTTACCCTTAACCTTTTCACTGATCTTATTTTCTATCTAAAACGGTACTGACATCTGACTTTCCCTAAGAGTGACACCTTACATAATGAAAGAAAGTTGGTTGGCACAGTACAAGGAACTTTGTACTGTGTTCTTTGCATGCAGTCATTTATTTGTTTTCTTTTGCATAAATTTATAACATTTTGACATATGCACAGATTAATCAAGATACAGGGTTGTCCCATCAACACAAACAGAGTCATTCTACTGTCTTCCTGCCCTCCCCTAACCTGTGAGAACTGTATGTCTGTTCTCTGCATCATTTTAAGAATTTTACATAATTGCATCATACTGTATATAACCTTTAGAGACTAGCTATTTTCACTTACTGAAAGCTTTTAATAAATGACACTTCCTGAGCTTTATCACTACCCATTGCCCAGCTCTGAGGTTCTGGGTCAGTAGATCTTACGTGGGATCCAGGAGACTGGTATCTAAAAAAGCTTCCTGGGGATCCTTACCCACTATGGCACCTGGGCCCCTGGCCTGGACCACTTCCTCTGGCTAATGGATGACTGTGGTGTTAAAGATGGAGTTAAATATCTTGCTGGAGGTAAATAATGTTACATTATCACCCCTTTCATCTGCCACATCCTCCAAGGGACCACATCAGGGGGATGTGACCACTTCCACACACAATTACACCAGCTTTGACCTCATACCCTGTTCTTTCTGAGGTACCTGATAACTGAGCCTCTGATGAGTTTTTTGTTTGTCAAAGTGATTTCTTGCTCCTAGGCCTGCAAGTCTTTGAACATAAATTCTTACTTTTTCATTCAGAATCATACAGGTTTTGATTGTAGCTTGGCTGACCCTGAGACAGACAGAATCCATGAAAAACAAAAGTCACTAAGTACAGGTAGGCTCCTGATCACCAGCCACTGGGGCAAGACATTTGGGAAGCACTGAAGCTAGCAGAAAGCCCCTCTCCACTATCAACAGGTACTTGAAGGCCACTCAGAATATCTGCTGGGAGGACGGGAGGCAGAAGACCAGCCTCTCACCATGCCCTTGGAGGAAATGGAAACCTCACGTAACACTTTCACAGGGTGACAGCAAAGGCGAAGAGAGGGAAGAAAGAGATGGCAAGGTGGAGGCACTCGGTTGGGTCATTTGTTCTTGCCTTCAGTCTCTGACTCTCCACGGCAACATCAGCCCCACGAGGACAGGGGTGCAGTGTGGTGTGTTTGGTCCCCTGCTCTGCTCTAGTGCTTGACTTACTGTTGGTGCTTAATAAATATCTAAGGGTACCACATTTACCTAACCAAGCATGTTCGACCCCTTGCCCTTTACCAGGAAAGAAAGGGGGTTGCCCAAGCAAACGTCACCCACATTGCATCTACCGAGAAGACCTGAGAGGCATGAGACGGGGGAACCTGCTTCTGCCTTGACCTCTGGAAAGCAGGGTCCCACCAGAAACTGACAGCTGCCGTGGAGGGCCACACCATGTCCCACCCACCTAGCCTCAGATGTCAGCCCCCCATGTGGACCCAACACAGTCACGTTCCCTGGGGAATCACCACCGGAAGTCTCAATGCGTACCCAACTGAGACTGACTCTCATGTGTTTCCTCCATAACACTGAACTATGACCAAATCTTGGCGGAATCTCTGCCTCTACAGCCTTGTCGTGCGGCCAGCACCATTAAGCAGTTATGTAAAACAATCCTGCCTACTCAAGTGAGTTATTGCCCAAAATTCACTTTCTTACACAAATATGCACTGTGGTCATTAACAGCAAAACATGCCTTCCACCCTACTGTCGCAATAGTGTTAACAAAAATGGAGGGCCTTGGAGAGGTCTCCAACCAAACTTTTCACATTCTAAGAGTAAAGAACTTTAAAAAAAAGCCATGAATTTATAAGTCACCTGGCAAAAGTTTTGTACTGGATATTTTTTTTTTTCTTTTGAGAGAGAGACAGAATTTTTAAACATTTTTTTTTTAGTTTTTGATGGACACAACATCTTTATTTTATTTTTCCGTGGTGCTGAGGATCGAACCCAGTGCCCCGCATATGGCAGGCAAGCGCGCCACCACTTGAGCCACATCCCCAGCCAGTATACTGGATCTTGATTGTGCAAATAAGCTACCAAATGGGTTTCTCTCCTCATTTCATGTTTCTGGGTTCATACTCTAACATACAATATTCCTGATATTTTTTAAATGATCAGAAATAGTTTTAATTAAGCAGATTTGACTCCTTTGCTCTCTGCCCACTGAGGCTGAAGCCTGCCACCTTGGAAGACAGATGTTTGCACATCTGTGTGGGTCGACCTGGGAGGTGACTTTTCTCACGTGTGTTTTGAATCCACTTGCATATCTTTTTTTCCTGACTATTAGTTGTGCATGAGGAATCAATTCATGAACTCTCAGCTCCTCATGAAAAAACACTGGTATATGAGGAAGGACTGGAATATGAACCAACAAAGCAAAAGGTTAGGTACTATTTTCCTCGTGTTTCTATAAGTCTGAAACATCCTAAAATAAAAGTTTAGTTTAAACACAATAATCTAACCAAAGAAAAGGATCTAACTTCCATTTTGGGTCTATGAGCTGCATCCAGAACTAACTGCTCAGGCATATTCTTTTTTAGACCCACCACCAGGAAGCCTTAATAAGGGCTCTACGAGTCAGTATGGGAGGACATAAACCATTTTTTAAAGAAACAGCTGTTTTGCCTTTGTGAACAAATACCATTCTCTATACACAACAGATTCTAATAATATAGACTTAGTCTATTTTCTCAACTGAAAAATGGAATGAGTAACAGGACCTAGAATTGGGTGCTGTGAGGCTTGAGCAATGCCTGAGCCCTTAGCTGGTGCCTAGTGTGAGTTCACAGGCAGGCCACACGGAGAGTGCCCCTGCCTGGTGCCTGCCCTGTCCAGCACACCGGGATGCTTGCTGAGCAGGGGCCTAGGCTGGGAACCCTGTCCTCGGGAGGCAGCTGTGCGGTGGTCCCCGAGGTCTGCGACCTCCTGGCTGTCTCTCATTCTTCCAGGGCTGAGGTGTGCATGTCACAGTGTCACATTAGCTAATGAGATCATACTTGCTAAACTAAGCTAAGCTAATGAGCTCTGTCTGCTTAGCTAATCAGCTCTAAAAAACACGCTTGCTTTCTTAGGGAACAGGCAGCCCCCAGAGTTCATTTGAAGGCTGGTTGTTTGGAACTGGAAATGTGTTTTCCCATAGAAACAATGTGACAAGGGAAAAGAGTTCTTAGGCCCAGAGGTCTGGCCAGCCCCACACCTTCCAATCCTCAGGAAAGGACCCAACAGTGAGGAACGCGTAGTGTAGGGTCCTAGAGCTGCAGGTCCCCGGTGCAGGCAAGAAAGAACGTCTTCTCCTCCCCTAGGAACACAGGTGGCTAAGGGCAAATAGTGGGGGGGGGGAGAAAGAAAAGAAACACCAGTGACTATTCCATTCTAACCAACTAAATGACCACAAATGTCACACAATATGTGCTTTGGTTCATAACCAAGTAGGTTATTTACTTTCCTCATGGCTCACAACACATCCAAATAGTATTTTCTTAAAGGAAAAAAGACAACAATAAAGAAATTTTGTTTAAAACCCATTTCCCATATAAGGATGCTTGTGAGGGGTTCTATTTCCATTTCTCTTTCTGTGGTAGGATCTTTAATGAGGGCAGGTGAAAATCTAGGAACCCTAAAAGCTAAATCTACAAATTCAGGTGAAAATTAGCAGCAATTTTTATCCCAAACTATGCGAGAAGTCCAGTTCAAAAAGCAATAGTACACACGTTGCCAGTCTGAAAATGTCAATGTCTTCAACAAGGGCTGACATGGTAGGCTGCCCAGCACTTCTTCCAAGAAATACAAGCTGAAGCAAGAAACTGTCAGAAGAATTTCATGCTTAAAATGAGCTTTGCAGGCAGGAGGATGGGAGCGTCACACTCTCCTTCATCGTCTTCATTTTTTTAAAAGGCCTGCCGTGATGGAGACACGCAGAGCAGACATGCACCGTGCCTGCCTTCGATGCTGAGAGCTGTGTGACTGCCATCAGTCATCTAAGCCTCATGGGCCTCAGCTACCTCATCTGGGAAATGAGGGTATTTTTACCAGTTCTATCTTTGTATGGTCATCACTAAGAGAAAAGGGTTCCTGAACATAGCTAGTCAAATTCTGGGATATCATTTACCAAGACAGTCAACGCTAAACAAGGAAAAAAAATGCTAACTTGAAAGGCACCTAGTTTAGAAGTCCATTATGTGAAACACCTGTGTTTCTATTGCCCTTGAACTCTGACCTAACACCAGCTGACAGCTAGCCATCACTCCAGTGCTTCTCGAGGGAAGGCTTTAGCATCTGACCAGCAGACAGTGAAGGGGGCCCGTGCACAGACCAGGTGCACAGGACCTTGAAATGCATGCGTCCTGGCTTAAAGGCCAGTTTCCCTTGGCCCCTCCACCCAAGGCATTGTTGTTTTTATTGAGGTTCTAGAAATGTTGATCTGGTGCCGACCGTAAGTCCCCCACCAGGGCCAGAGGCACGAGAGACAAAGACGAATAAGGCAGGGCTGAGCCCTGTCCCCAAGGCTTTCTAAATCATAGGTGCTTGAGAAAGACAGGAAGGATGGCTGTCTGCATTCACAGGTTTCTGGCTGGAGGTGGCAGGACATGTGGGCAGAGGCCACAGGGTGATGATGAGGGGGAAGGAGAACCTGGCGCCCGTGGCAGGTAGGGGGAGTGACATGGGGGTGGGGAAGGGAGCAGTGCTTGGTGAAGTGCAGGTCATGGAATTAAGTCAGCAGGTCAATAAGCATTCCGTGTTGAGGTCTCCTGAGATAAAACCACAGTGGGACAGACTAGAGTTCAGTGCCCGTGGTCACAGTCATCACCGCTCTGTGGAACTCCTTTGTGGGTCCTCCTGTACTGCTCAGTGTACGTCACCCTTAAAGTCTAAAGGCCACTGCTCAGGAGTGTAGGGTGCAGAGAGGCCATCCAGTCACCATCTCCATTACCACTGTCCACAGAACAGAGCCCGGGGCAGAAGCAGCTCTATGGGTGACAACGATGTTTCTCACCCTGGGTGGACATTCCCGAGGAGGGTCCCAACAAAGGCGTGGAGGGCTGGGCTGGGTCTTGGCCCTGCCTATCCACCAACTCTCCCCAAGCAAGGCTCTGCCAACTGCCCAGAGAGACCACAGTGGCACAGGGCGCAGTAAGGAAGCACGAAAAATGAGGAAGTTCAGCGTTAATGAATTTATTCACAACTTTTCAACTGGAAAAACAAACTTGTTTGACAGTTTATTTTAATATAAATTACATGTGCTGGTGGGGAAGAGGACTGGCCACAGAAGCTTCCCAGTGTTTATGGCTCTGAAAGGCCTTAATCCTGCCCCCATGGAGACAGCAGAAGTGGCTCAGAGCTAAACTCCCCTTGCCCCAGTGTCACCATCCCATCCCCTCTCAAAGTCACCTAACTGGTACTCATGCGCTGGAACTCGTAAACTGCAGCAGGCTCCTGTTTGGCATCGGGACCAGGGCCATCTTGAAGGCCTTTCTCTGGAAAGTGGGCCCATGTCTGAGACATGCAAAGGAATGTGCATGAGAGTGGACAGTACACCGGAACTTTCTCCTTCTGGAACTTTCTTCTTCACAAACCCATTGACCTTCTAGTGGCTAATATGAGAGACAATCACAACAACTGCTTTTTCACCTTGAAACAAAAATCTTGTGAAGGAAAAGACACAAATTATGAGGAGACAGAAGCCTGAAGAAAAGGCTTGGGCATCCAAATGCACAGGGCAGGCGAGACAACACCTTTATTTCTTAGGTCATGTCAGGATGCTTCCTTGAATAGTCAGGAAATACTAACTTTGGCCCTGACATCAGACACAGCTCCCCAATTTACCTGCACTGACGTGTCTTACACGTACCATATCTCCAAAGCACACCCCTTGTGCTCAGCATGTGATAACACTCAACTAATATTTCATGACTCAAGTGAGCAAGAAATACTAACAAAAGTAAAGGAAAAGTGAAATTTTTATGAAGAAAGATACATGGGGAAAGTGCCAGGAATAAATAGCAACAACAGAGGACCTGAAAGAAATGGAAGTGAGGCTCCTGTTCAAGAGGGATGATGTCATCCATTGGTCTAAGTGCTGTCAATCAAGAAAGCAAGGTTTGATAAACTGAATTAGCTCAGGTCCCCTGCAGAAAATCACATGAGTTCACAAACTTCCTTGTCATTGATCAATGCATTAGACCAGACACTCCAAGTAAAAACTATTTTTCTTTAGAGGTTGAATTCACCTAATTGACTGGAGACTGTGGAAATGAACAAGCTGTTTCCCAACCTCCACTGTATGTTGACCATACAACACACACCAAAGCTTTTCCTCTTTTGTGATACTGGTCAGTGTAGATGCAAAGAGAAATCCCCCTGCAAAGGAATTATTATAACTGCAGGATTCTTTTCTCTAACCAAAAAATTTAAAACAAACAAGAATGGCAATATGTGCTCCAAAATAAAGAAGAAATGCCTTAATGTGATACAATCCGTTGTGTTCTTACAAAGATCTTCACAGTCACCCTGACTCAGAAGGTCCTTCCTCACACTTTCTCCAGAGCATAATTACTCCCATTCTTCTGTTTTAGGTAGAGAGAGGGAAGAAAACAATGAAATATTTAAATCTTCCTTGGAGGAGACAGGTCTATCAGAAATGAGCAGGAAGTTGAGTCATATGTCAGATTCAGCCAGGCCTCCCCTTTGCTGCCCTCTCCTCCCCACAAATAGACCCAGGGGAGATGGAGCCATATAGCTCTTCCCCATTCCAGAGCGCTGCTCTCCCTGACCCCATGCCCAGGGGTAGCCCCATCCCCAGCCTGACCTGTCATGGTCCCTGCACTTGAGCCCTTATTCTTCAATGGCCAGAACTGGAGCCTGGCCAGGTACCCCCAATCCCCTCACCACTGCCTGGGCACAAAGCTTTCTGCTGGACCTCATTCTTGGACCTGGGATCCTGCTGAGACACTGCCCTGTCTCCATATTCCACCGAATCCAATCACTGTTCACTTCTGCCTCCTCTGCCCAGGCTCTGCCTGCCTGGGGCCTTTGGGGTCCACTCGCTGCTGCAGGCTGGGGTGTCCCTCGCCTGTACTTCAGTTTGTCTCCCCAGAGCCTGCACAGTCCCACTGGGCAACTGACCCATGCACAACATCCAACGTGGTTAACTGTCGTGGTCACTGTGGTTAGCCAGACAATCCCCTGCACCCCACTGCCTGTGCTTTCGGGGGGGAGGGAGTCATTCCCTGGGAAGGTTGGCCTCTGCCAGCTCTCCACTGAGCGCCTCTCAGGAAACTGACTGCAACTGAAGACAGTCACCTCCACCAAGGTCTTGCCCCGCTTCTGGAGCTACCATAAGTGATGAGAAGTCATGCAGGCCTTCAAAGGCCAGTTCCTTGCCAGAGGATGGCAGAAGACTGCTGTGACTACATCTGCCCAGCCTGGCTACCCTCTCTCTGCACATGTCCATCCAAGAGCACACCCTGGCAATTGTCCCTCAGACAAATCCCTGCCCCAGTGTTGGCTTCCCTGGGACCCTATCCATGACAGGCCAGTCCCTGAGTGCTCTGCTTCATCTCCTGAATTCCTTGGAATCCCATAAATAACAAGGAATCCACTCTGTGCGCCCATTTTATGATGTCAGGTTACCAAGCCCTGCTCCGAGGATTGTGTAAAAGTGTTCAGACTTTCAAGTGCAGCTTCATCAGGAGAAAATAAGGACTGGGGTACGTTCTCCCAAAACTGTTCACATCCCAACCTATGCACAGGTAAACTTACATTGCCCAGGGATTTTCCTGTCTAGGGACATTAAGGTCCTTTAGATGGGCATCCTGGATCAACAAGTGGGACCCTGTGTAACCTCACAGCTTCTTAAAATCAGAGGGAAGGTCTTGGCTGCAGAGAGAGAAGTGACTACAGAAGAAAGGCACAGAAAGGTGGCATGTTGCTGGCTTTAAAAAATGGAAGGAGGGAGTCACAAGGCAGCTCTTGAAACTGAGAAAGCACAGATACAGATTCCCTTATTGCTGCTTGACAAGCACCCAGCCCTGCCGGCTCCTTGGTGTTAGCCAGACACCAGGGTCAGGCTTCGGACTTACAGTCTATAACATAATAAGTTTGTGTTATTTCAAGCCACTAAATTTGTGGTAATTTATTATGGTACCAAAAGAAAACTAATCCTGGAGAAAGAGCCCTTTTATAGACACCCTTCATTTACTTCCCACTTCAGTGTTCTGCTTCATGCCTGACTGGGGCTCCATCCAGGAAGGCCTGTGACCTTTGTTGACAATACCACCAGGGTCACATGAACAAACCCAGCCAACCTTGCAAAGTCAACAATTCATATAATGATAAAGAGGAATCCTAAGAAGATGGACAGTTCCCTAGGAGGTCATTCCCCAACTCTCATGATCCCCCACAGCCAAGAAGCAGAAGAGCAGAGTTATAAATAAGTGGGCTGAACTTTGCTGCCACTTCATCTTCTAAATTTAGAAAAAAAAAATTCATAAATTTTCTGTCTCAAAGGCATACATTTTAAAATTCATGCTTCCTACATTTATTTATTTATTCAGTACTGCTGGGGAATGAACCCAGGGCCTTTCACAAGCGAGGCAAGTGCTCTAACACTGAGCTACACACCAGCCCTTATGCTTTTCGTTCTGAGCCTAAGAAGAAATTTTGCATAAAACAATGTTGGTCCTGACTGAAAAGTAATTTGGAGATGATAGAGCTAATATTTAGTAGCTACCTGCCTTTAAAAAGACAAGAGTATACTTTCCGAAATATTCACAAAAATATGCTGATAGCTAATGGAATAAGAACACAAACTCAGTGTGTCTCCTAAGTAGAGTAGTAATCACCATTTGAATGTGTGTGCTGGGACCATTTTGACATTTAATTTGTATGGGTAGCAATCTTAAAGAGAAGCAGGAAGATTTAAATCAAGTTAGTAACTGTGAGGTAATCTGAGTAAAGAATTCTTCTCCCTGCCTAGAAAGATAAATAGACCATATATAGCTACAGAATTTAACTTGACTTTGGCTTTTTACGTTAAAAAAGAGACCTTATCTGCCATCAAGAATGTGTATATGAGAAACTCATGGCATTTAAAGACCCCCAAATAGGATCATTCAAGATGATAAAGTGCTTTGATCATAAAATCTGAGGCCCACTGGAAAGACCAAATCACTGGGGATCACTGGTTGCCAATCTGCCCACTTGTAGGGCAGCGAAGCTCTGCAGACCACAAGGCCGTCATAGGCTATTTCTGAAAAGGCCTCGGTGTGTCTCAAGTGCTGAGGCAGGAGAACCCGGCCTCTGGTCTTGTCAGTGACCCTGAGGAAACTGGACTTTCTGGCACACAACAGGGTCAACCACATTCAATGCCCTTCAAAATCAACAGACAGGACCGTCATTCACCAAGACAGTAAGGAACAGAGCATCCGGGGCACTTAACACATTGGGAAAAATAGGTAGGCCTGAGTACCCCGTTAAACAGGTTTGCACGAGTTTGGTTTCCCACACAGTAGGTGTCTGAATAAGGCAGTTCCCATGTGGAAGGAAACTTGGGAGTTTTAAGGCTGGAACGAGGGAACAGTAGAGCCAGGAAGTGGGAAAGGAAGCAGGGATGGCCATCGATGCGCAGGGTGCTGAGGACCTAGACCACTAGACTTTCCCACCAGGACACATATGACAGACGACTTCTCCCACGGAAGAGCAAGGGCGCAACAGGACAGTGGATGGTGAAGTCGCTTTGTCGCTTTTCTTCCCGCTCCAGGAAATACACTGGAACAGAAGTGCGGGAGGAGAGCTGACCAACAGTTTAAACAATAATTCTCAAACTTCAACACAGTGATTTGAGGGCCGTCTGTCATACACTATGTGTCCCAATCCAGTCCCCAAGCTCCATTTGAGAATTTCTGATAGTTGTTTTCCAGTTACCCAGTTACTATGGCTATATGATAAACCTCCCCTAAACACAGTGGCTTAAAACAATGACCATATTTTGTTCATGAATCTGCAATTTGGACAGAGCTCAGCACAGCTCGCTCCTATCTGCCCCATTCAGCTTTCACTGGGCCAAAGATGGGGGTGGAGGTAAGAGAACTGGGTGGGGAGGTTGGGGAGGGCGTGGTTAGCACCATGTGAAGTCCCACTCATCCAACCAGGGACTCCACAGTCCCCTCTGTCTCTTGTGGTCTTATCTGCTTCCATCTGACCTTTGCACTATGGGAAACTCAAGGTGGCCTGACTTACATGGCAGCTCAAGGCTTGGAAGGTGCGCCTCTCCCATGAGGGCAGGAGTGGGTAAGGGGAAGGCAGAAGCTTTGGCACATTGCCTAAGGTCACCAGAAAGCAGCATCCCTGCCACCAACCATTTTTCACATGGGAGCTGCCCCATACTCAAGAGGAGGGGAATTCAACGTCACTGTTGTATGGGAAGAGTGTCAGAGAAGTTGCAAAACTGTGTAAAAACTAGCACATTAAGTACAGAGGCAGAGGAAGAACGCAGTCCCAGAGATCCTGGAGAGAAGCACCCACCGGCGGGTCGGTCGGATGGCAGGAGGCAACTGAGAAAGGACATCAGGAGGCAAGCCCAGGAGGTGCGCTTTCACTATGAGCAGAGGAACATGAGGGGGCCCCTTCCAGAAGAACTGGGAGGCACTGGGGTTTTCCATGGCGCCCTCTGAGTCAGAGGGAAGAGGAAGTGCCAGGCCAGGGCTCCAGCCAGAGGTGAAAGCCACTTCCCCAAAGGCCAGAGTGACCCTGTGACAATGCAAACTGCTTGAGGAAGGGTAGAAGGGGAAGAGCAGGTAATCCGAGACAATAGGGAGGGAGCAGATGTAGGAGGAGAAAAAGCAGCAACCAAAGGACAGCAGAAGTTGAACATCCCAGAAGTCAGGGGAAAAGAGTTTCCAGAGAAAGCCATCCCTGTCTTACTCTGAGTGAAAAGAAAAAATTAAGGGCTGGGAAAGTAGCTCAGTGGCAAAGCGCTTGTGCAGGAGAAGTGGGGCCCTGGGTTTGATCCCCAGTGCTGCAAAAAATGAAAACTGAGAAAAGGACACTAGATTTTTCCCGGAACACATTTTTGGGAGATCTATTTTATTTCTGCAATCAGTACAAAGAGAGGCAATAATTTCTCAGTAAGTAGAGCTGATGCCTCAAACAGAATGCAGTGTTTTTATGTTAAAATAAGCAGCTGCCCTGCAGGAGAGGCATCTGAAAACCACCCAAAGCTAGCACACTTAGGGAGCTTAACTTCTTCCCCAGGGGACTGGACTACCATGCTTCCTGATAAGCCTATCTCAGAGCAAACACACCCAGCCCCAAAGGGCCATTGGCTACAGCCTCCTCTATCAGCCACCCTGCCCAGCCCTGTCACGTTCTGATTGTGCCTGGTAGTAACACCAGTTCCCATGGACTTGGAAGTCAGCAGTTTTTAAAATCCAGTGTGAATGTATAGGAAATGGTTTCAGTTCTGTTTTTAATAGAGTGTTAAAATGTGCTTAAATTATTCTAAAATAAAATGGCCCTGTTACAATTGAAAGCAAATCTACCTGAAAATCTCCAAAAGGGGACAGGGAAGTCTATTTTCATGGTATGAAGGGCCAAAGAGATTGCAGCAAAAAAATAGGCCTAAATTAAGGATAGTACAACATCTACAGACCAAAGGAACAGTGCAGTCAGAGAGAGGGAAACAGGCACAGAGGCAGGGTTGGCATCCTGCTCTCTGTTTTGGATCCTATCAGTAGTGGAAATGATTTTCCCTCTCCTGTGAAGCAGCTCAGACTGATGGTCTGCAAGGACCAAGCCAGCCACATGAAAAACCAGCCACATTAGGGCTGTATTTAAAAGGGGTATGAGATCAGAGACTTTCAAAACCAATGTGCGGCTACACACCTGTAATCTCAGCCACTCAGGAGGCGGAGGCAAGTTTATCAAAAGCGGGAAGCCACTTAGAACCTGTCTCAAAGTAAAAAATAGAAAGACTGGGGATGTATGTCAGTGTTAAAGCACCCCTGGGTCCAATCCCCAGTACCCAAAAACAAAACAAAACAAAACAAAAAAGTAGAAGATGATCTGTAATAAAGTACCTTGCTCACCATTAAGGATATATATTTCTGTAAAACTTGCTCTTAATTATATGTAGCTTCAGTCCATGATGAGATGATAGTTGGAATTCAACATTTTTATAAATGTTTAATAATAATCTAAAAGCCCCTGGATCCCATGCTACTCCTTCTGTGATTCTGGCCCACACACTGAAATCTCGATGTCATAGCTATTGGCAGCACATGTTCTAGGTCAAAACCTATGAAGTGGCCCTCTTGCATATTCTATCCTGTAACATGTCAGCAAATCCCAAGAATCGGTGGAGTTTAGATTAGAGAGAAAATAAAGAATAAGCTGAACATACCTACAGAAATCAAATATTATACTAATAAAAATGAATTACACATATATGCAACATACAAATGAATCTGAGAAACATAATATTAAGTTAAAAAATTCACAAGAAGAATGTTGTGATTGCAATCACTCCTACACAAGAACGAGTCAGATTAGCTACAAAAGCATAGCCTTTAAAATCTGTCAGGGAGTCAAAAATGCAAAGAAGCCTAGATATGGCAAAGCCTTTCTCAGGAGAAAAAGGCCATCAAATTCTTCCGTCCCCAATGAAGCAGTGGGAAGGATCAGAACACCATAGACAGCAATGAATAAGCCAGCTAAACTTTCAACCAGCATCAGTAACCATGGGGGACTTTCAAATAGATCAGAATTCCAAAAACTCTTGGCCACAGAGTAGGTATGTGCCACCAGCCACCAAGAGAGTTGAAAGACATCTGATCAAGGCCATGTCATAAAGGGTTAGAGCATAAAACTGAGAATGTCACTCTCTAGACACTCCAGACCACTGAAGTGGGCCTCCAAACTTGTGCAGAGTAGCCAGTAGAGATGTCCTGAGATTCAGAAAGCCAAGGCCAGATTGAAAGCAAAGATAACTCCCTGGTGGCCCAAAAAGCTGGCAGTCAGGCTGTAAAGCAGAGAGAAATCATTTACAGTTCAGAAAACTGGTGCTGGGCTAGAAAGCATAAAGAAATCTTTAGTTTGTCCAGAACTCAAGCCCTGTAAAAATAAAATTCCAATTCTGACCTTAAAATATCTAAAGCCAGTGATGAAATGAATCTAAAAAAAGCTTCCCCCAAACCCACACCCATTTAGAAATTATGAACTGAAATTTATAATTTCAGTTATAAATTGAGCATTCCCAATAGAAAAATCCCAAATTCAAAAGGCTCCAAAAAACAAAACTTTTGAGTGCCATCATGATGCCATGAAGAAGATTCCACACCTGACCTCATAAGATGAGTGGCAATCAAAATGCAGGCAAACTAAAAATATTATACAAAATTTCCTTCAGGTTATGTGTGGAAGGTGCATATGAAACATAAACCAATTCTGTGTTTTGGTTTCATGTTCAAGATATCTCATTAAGTATATACATAATTCCAAAATTTGAAAAATAAATAAGGTTCAAAACACTTCTAGTCTCAAGCATTTTAGATAAGAGATACTCAACTTGTACAAATCTGATTGACTCAGCCCACACACCAGAGACCTGAAAACATCTTAAATTACTAAAGTTTCTATAATTCTTTTACACACAATGTCTGGCATTCAATAAAAAATGACGAGGCAATGGTTGCAGTTGTGGTTCAGGGGTAGAGCATTCGCCTAGCATGTGTGAGGCACTGAATTTGATCCTCAGAACCACTTATAAATAAGAGATACTGTGTCCATCTACAACTAAAATTTTTTAAAAGACAACCATTATTTAAAAAAATTTAATGATGAAGCATGCAAAAAAAGGAAGAAAATATAGCCCACAGTCAAGAGGAGAAATAGGAAAAATGTAGATTCACATAAGATAAGATGTTAGGATTATTAAGCAAGAATTTTAAAATAACTACCAAAAAATATGTCAAAGGATGTAGTAGAAAATATGAACATGAACAGAAAAATATTTTCAGTACAGGACAGGAAACTATAAATTTTAAATTTTTTCAGTGTAGAAATGTTCAAAATATAAAAAATATAAGAAAATTTATCAAAAATGGCTTAACATAGAAAGGATCTATAAATTTGAAGACTAATAGGAATTACCTAAACTGAAACACAAAGAGAAAAAAATAAAGAAAACACATGAAATAAAATAACTAATACATCTGGGACTATATAAAATGGTTTGTATAAAAGTAATCAGAGTTCCAGGAAAGGAAAGAGAATGGGATAAAAGAAATGTTTGAAGAAATAATGGATGAAAAATTTCCCAACCTGATGAAAGATATTAACCCACATATCCAAGAACCTCAGCAAACTCCAACAGGGTAAATATGGAGAATGTCACACATAGGCACATCATACTTCAACTGTGAAAAAAAGAAAAAGAAAAAACATGAGCTAGAGAAATATCACACATTATATATAGGAAAGAAATTCTAAAAAAATAACAGCTATTTTCTCATCCAATAAAAAAAGCCAGAAGACAACTGGCCAACATCATCAAACTGTCAGCACAGAAGTCTATATCCACTGAAAATATCTTTTAAGATGACAACAAAATAAATATTTTCAGAAAAAGCAAAAGCTAAGAGAATTTGTCACCAGCAACTCCATAGACAAGAAATGCAGGGTAAAAAGCACTTTAAGCCAAGTGTGGTAATGCACCCCTGAAATCCCAGTGACTCAGGAAGCTGAGGATCACAGTTTGAGGCTAGCTTGGGCAACTTAGTAAGACTCTGTCTCAAGGGAAAAAGGCTGCAAATGTAGCTCAGTGGTTGAATGCCCCTCATTCAAACCCCAGTCCCAAGTCCAGGGTTTTGGTGGTGGTGCACTTTAAGCCAAAAAGAAATGATACAGTGAGTACCCAAAATTGCGAATATGTGAAGACAAATATGAAAAGCCCATTTTAACTGTTAGATATTTTATAAATGTACATATGTATGCATGTTTTATGTGTGTATATATGTATGTTATATTTTATATCTGGATGTATGTCATGTTTTAAAATATCTGTATCTCTTATATTTTATTTATTTGTTTGTTTCTTTTAAATAGTATTGACCACTTAGAAATAACATTACTGGCTTTATAGTACACATAGATATAAAATCTAGAACAATGAGAGTACAAAGGATGGGAAAAAGTAAGGAAATCAAAATGTTTCATGTTTCTTAAGTTATTCTTTAAGTACAACACTGTTACTTGGAGATAGAATATAATTGGTTAAAGTTGCAAATTGTGATCTCTTATGCAACTACTAAAAATAGCACAAAGAAACATTCAAAACTTTTTTAAAGAATATAAAAATATGCAGTTCATTTAAAAGAAGGCAGAAGATAGAAAAGAAAAAAATGCATATTAGATAAATAGAAAACAAATGCCAAAGTGATCAACATAAACCCAACTATATTGAGACAAGTGGCAAATTTTGAATATGGAATATTGTATTCATGTTCCTTCCTGAAATTGATCCTGGTATTGTGCTTATATAAAGGAATATTCTTTTTATTAAGAATTACATGTGGAAGTATTAGGACAAGAAGGGTCATGATGTCTGAAACTTATTCTTCAATGGCTCAGGGAGAAGATATAACAAACAGCAAGACAAGGGAAAGAACAATGATGACAGAAATATATCAACAACCAATGAATCTGTCTAAGGGGGCAGACAAGAATTCTATGAATTATTCTTGCAACTGTTCTAGAACTCTGAAATCATTTCAAACTAAAAAGTTGTTACATCTCAAGAATTAAATGTATTCAGTGCGATGCTCTTTTGTTAAGTAGATACTAAATCAATGTTATCATTTTTTAAAAAAGATTACATATGGCATGACACTCTATTTATAAAGAAAAAAATAAACCAAACTAAACAACCTATCATTTGAGAATGCATAAATGCAAAACCCTTGAGGAGAAAATAAAAAGGTGTAATTATGATTGACGATGCTCAGTCTGTGATGGCCACAGGGTAGGAGGGCTGTTGGATCTGGGCAGCAGCAGTAAGGGTGTGAAGAGATTCAAAATGCTGCTACTATTTTTGCACCACAAAGAAATGATAAATGCTTAAGGAGATAAATGTGCTTACCCTGAGTTGAACATTACAAAATGTTTATATGAACAGAAACATCACTTAGCACTGCATAAATATGTATAATTTTATGTATCAATTAAAAATTTTTAATGAAGAAAGCAGTGGTATTGATTGGTTTTTGGAATGAATAGTAGTTTCATGAATGTTCTTTATAGTATTTTATTTAAGAACTTGTACCAAATACTATATAAAATCCTCTACATGAATTAATGTACTTTTTAAAGGTAAAAATTGAGGCAATAGAAGATCATCCGGTTTATAAAGATGAATTTGAATTAGGGCTGGCCTTCATATCTAGAGAAGAGCCAAACAAGAGCTATAAGATGGACCCCACCTTTACCAGAACTAGTGCATATTTCATTAGACCCAGTTTCTGGATGTAACTTATTTACGTATCTATTGACCACCAATGCCTTTTGCCTTCCTAGCAAAATTAGCTACAAAAGAATGAAGCACTTCCTTGAAATCCTTAATTTAAATTCTCTGGCTAAGACATAATAACTCTGCCATGAATAAATTATGTGCAACATTGTACTGCAAAAGAAAAATCTCCAGGATATGCAGATATGACCCATTAAATAATTAACCATCACTCTATTTTAGGGACATCCAAAAGTCCTTCCTGCATAATACGGGATCACTTCCCACTAGTTGAGAAATAATGCAATAAAAATGGGAGTGGTCAATAATATCCTTGAGAGCTTTATTTGATCAATTCGAGTGTCTAAAGTCAGAATCCATAAAACAGAAAATTATTCTAGGTGCTGATGATTGTTCACTAACATCTCTCCCAATCCTGCTCTGCCCCCCTCCCCGCCCAATATATATATATCACAGATTACTTTGTTTGCCTAAAACATTGAGGTCAAAAATAAAGAAACACTACAAAGAAGTCTTGGTTAGCCAAGTGAATCCCAACCTTACTACTAGTTTTCTAAGTATCTAAGAAAGTCTCTCTCCTTGTCTTCAATTAACACACTTGAAAAGGGATGTAGCTTTATTCTGAATCCAGAAGAATTATACAGAATAGTCATAGATTGTAAGGCAAATGTGTTCCACAGACATGATTAATGAGAAATTTTATTAATGCCCCCAATTTTACAATTACACCATTAAACAAAAAATATTTATCGAGGGTCAGGGATGATCAGGTTCTAGTCTAAGGACTACAGATATGGTAGTGGACAAACAAGGAGTCTCAGCCTCCAGGGTCTTACCCATATTGACCTACACAAATGAATGGGCAAGTGCCTTCATGTCATTACTAAGGCTTTGTTCATTGTTGTTTGTTTTGCAGCACTGGGGATTGAACCCATGCTAGGCAAGCATTTGACCACTGAGGTACAACCCTCACCTTTTTTTTTTTTTTTTTTTTTGGAGACAGATCTTGCTAAGTTACAGAGGCTGGCCTTGAACTTGTGATTCTCCTGCCTCGGCCTCCCAAGCAGCAGGAGTACACCTCTAATAAGGTTTCAAAGTCACCTAAAATCCTTGTGGGTTATAACTTGGAGCCATGACTGTGCTAACTGCAATGTGCCTTGGTAAGGTCTGGACAGTCATCTACCACCATCTGTATCTGCCCCATGCTGTTCTACTGTGCACAGCATGGCCACTGTTTGGCCAAAAGAACATGGGACACTTTGCAGACATGTTTTCCTGAGGTGGTGGAGACCTGGATACAGTTCTGCAGAGGAGATTTGATGAAATGGAGTTCTTAAATGTTATAAGGGCAGCACACAACAGAATCATTATTATAAAAATGACACTTTCATTTATGGGAGACAGCACCTGAAGCTATCATTTCAATGTCAAATGGCCTCAAAGACACGTGCATTAAAGTCTTGGTCTGGGGTGGGGCATTGGAAGACGGTGAACCTTTTGGAGGTGAGGCTCCATTGGAGGCTCTTAGTCTTTGGGGGTGTGCCCTCAAAGGGGATTGTGAGACCCTGACCCCTTCCTTTTCCTCTTTTGCTTCCTGAATTGAACAGTTTTCTTTCCCATGTTTCCACCATGGCCATTCTGCCTGTCCACAGCCACCTAAGAGCAACGAGTCCACCAAATCAGAGACTGAAAGCTCTAAAACCAGGAGCCAAAAAAGGCCTTTTTTCATTGTAAGCTAATTATCTCTAGTATATTGTTGTAATGACAGAAACATGACTAACAGAGTTCTTCTGTTACAAGGGCAGCACCTTCTACTAGATTATAAATGTTACCCCCTCCATGACAGTGACTTCATTATAGGAAATGACATTTTTGTTTACCAGTGATAGTCCCAAGCTCTATCTTCAAGGCCAAGAATTCTACACATTCACGATGTTCATCATTTATTTCAGAGTGGAATAACTAAATTGAAAAATCAAAGAAAGGAAAGGAAGAAGAGAATGAAAGAAGGAAGGAACAGAGAGAAAGAAAAAACATAAGGGTTTTTTTTTTTGGGGGAAGGGGGTACCTGGGATTGAACTCAGGGGCACTCCACCACTGAGCCACATCCCAGCCCTATTTTCTATTTTATTAGAGACAGGGTCTCATTCAGCTGCTTAGCCCCTCGCTAAATTGCTGAGTCTGGCTATGAACTCCAGACCCTCCTCCCTCCTCCCCTATTCTAACTCAATCCTCCGCCTCCCAAACTGCTGGGATTATAGGCATGGGCCACTGCACCCGGTAACATAAGGTTGTTTTTTTGTTTGTTTGTCTGTTTGTTTTCATCATCAATGGATTCCTAGCAATGAGAAATTTGAGAATGTTTCCAAATTCTCACATTTGAGCAGCAATAACACATTGGAACTGTCCGAAGTGACAGCACAGAATTGGGTGCCATGGTCACACCCTTGACCTAGGCAGGCCCCCTGCACCTTCTTTCTGCCCCTGTGATCAAGAGACTGTAAAATTTCAATATTTCAGAACCAAAGCCTTTTTAATTTAAAAATTCCAGTTATCAAGAAAAGTAGGCTGTGAGAGAGAGAGAGATTGAAGAGAGAAAGAGAGAGGGAGGTAGAGAGGTGAAGAAACTGATTGTGTTCGCTGATCTTTTTAAATCCTCGTTCTGGAGTCTTTCATGAGGCTTAATACCTTCAGGAGCAGTGAGGTGTGTGCCTGCCATCCGCTCCCTTCCCTCAAACGCTATGAAAAGCCCTCACCTCTCCGTGGTGCTCCACAGGCTGAATGAAGGGGGCCCAGGTGGGCAGTCCTGGGCTGCCTGAGACAGGGTGTGTTCCAGCTGCTCACACCCGGCAGCCTTCTCTACTGCCTCCACGGCTCTCAGAAAAGGGCAGCCAGAGTCCTGGGAGGATTTCTAGGTGTACTCTGATGATATTTACACTTACTGATCAGTTACTATATACTGGGCAATGCACTAAGTATGCTTTTTCATTTAATTGTCACAACATTTAAAGGTAGACATTATCATTCCCCTTTTATAGATTGGGAAAAGGAGGCTAAAAAGACAAACCATTTGCCAGTGGTCATACTGTTGGGATCTGCCTTTCCAAAAGCCCTGTCCTTAACCATGTCTACACCTGCGGGGCAGCACAGTGGGTCTGAAGGAGCACATTTTAAAAACCATAATATATACCTCTTGTAATAGTGGATATTTTCTTTTGGATGTATGACAGATGTAGCACTAATTTTCACCATGAACCAGGATACATCTACTTCTGCAGATAAGGGATCATACTCCCACTTCTTGAAGTTCGATAAACATGTGACTAGTGTATATAAGAAAAAGAAATGTTTGTCACTTCCAGGCTGAGTATTAACCACGGGAGTTGACTTTCTAGGCCTCTCCTGCCTTCCCATTGCAGTACTGGAAATCTGTGTCACCCAGGTGGTGCTTCATGATAAAAGTAACCAATTCAGGGACAGTGGCTCCAAAAATGAAGATGAAACCCAGGGTCTGGATCAGCGCAGTTCCCCAGGCCCCTTAGGACTCCACTCTGCAGGGGCAGGACCCAGGACATGGCTTCACACAGGCTCCTGGACTGTGCGACAGTCTTTTTTTTTTTAATGAGTGACTGCACAGCTCCCATTTTTTTGGCCGTAACATGCTCTCAATCACTCTCACTGTTCCTTATTAACCTACATATTCTCATATCCATAAAGTCTAGAATATGAACTTAAATGAATGTTTTCTGAGAAAAGCAATTCTCACTACGATGGCCAAGTCTTATGAAGCAATTAAAAACAGGGCACAACCGAAAAGCAACAGCTGTTCACATGAAATAAACCAAGCAACAAGGATGACTCTCGGAGCCAGGGCCAACTTGTGGGCAGGAGCCTTCCCACACCAGTGCCAGCATCTTGGTGATCATGGGACCTGTCCCAGCCACTCACTTCATCTCCCAGATGGGAATACAAATTTCTACCCTGCCTTTCTCCAGCAGTTGAAGAAGCATCAGCATCTGTTGCTGAGTTCCAATAAGTTCATTTCTCTGGAAAAAACATATCCATCTGCTCAAGATCACAATAAGAGGAGTGGTGAGAGATGAGGTGTAGATAAGGAAGTTCAAAACTGAAATTACAAGTTAGGTGTTTTTCTTCTCACATTTTTCATTTGTCTTTCTAAGGTGGCACATGGATGAAAGTTTTAGAGACACTTTGTGTTTCTGGATTATAGAAACAGAGTGACTGAAGGGAGATTCCTAGACATCAGTCAGCCAGGCAAGTATCCTTAGGAGCCACATCATCTCTCTTATTTCTGGTTTTTCATAATAAAGCGGAGAGTCATAATTTAAGCTATATAGAACTTTGAAGATTAAATAATGGTGCTTTGTCCGTGCCTGATACATAGGATATCCCAAATGATAAACATTATGATTCCTGTTCAAGTAACACTTTTACAACCTAATGATAATTTTTATCTCCTGATATATTAGTATTATATGGTCTTACTCTGTTCTGTTTTAGGAAGAAACTGAATTACCAGATTCTTGGAAGTTATCATTGATGCTATAATTACTGACATATCTAAAGGCTGTGCCTTCATATCAGTAGATCCTATAATGATCCTTGCAATAGTCCTACATCTGCAAGTGAGAAGATAGAAACTAAGTGAACTCATTAGTGGCAAAAACAACTCAAAAGAGTTTTAAATTCCAATAACTGCCCATTTATTAGAATTGATGCTGTAAGGATTTTAAGAAATTAATTAAACTGAGGTATAATCTGAAGATCTTAAGTATATGGAGCTCCATATGGAGCTCTAAAGCAACTAGAGACCCTGTTTATAACTTAAATGTAGACATTTAAGGCACCACCTTGGTGACAGATTTCCAGTATTGCGATGGGAATGCAGGAGAGGCCTAGGAAGTCACCTCCTATGGTTAATACTCAGCCTGGAAGTGACACACATTTCTTTTTCTCATATACACTAGTCACATGGTTAAGCTACATATACTTAAAATTTGAAGTTGTTGTTGCTTTGCTTTGGAGAAGTCAGTTCTTTCTGTGTAAAATCAATGAAGATTTTCAGAATAAAAAACTATACCAAAAACTCCCACAAAATACAAATAGTAGTCCACCAAGATTGAGGCAACCAGAAATAGACACCCCCCTATAGTTCCAGTTCCTTCCAGGGATGAAGTGCTATCTCTAGTGAAAAAAATGTGAAGATTTTAAGTAGCAGAGATCCATTGTCTAAAGCAACTTGAGACCTGTTTATAACTTAAATGTAGATGCTGGGTTTCCATATCCACAGCTTGAGCAATCGAGACTAGGGCTAAGTGGTGTTTCCCCCACTCTCCTCGGTTCTTTCTCCTGTTTTGAAGCCCTTATATTCCTGGTTGGCTGTTTTCCAGATGATTCCTCCTACTGGTTCAGTTACTTACCTATGACCCTGGGAAAAAAATAAATAATACAGTATGGGGGAAATGAGAGAAAAGAGAAAAACCAGGCCAGGAATGGGAATGGGAGCACTATCCTGCTGAAGTTGAGCAGCTGCCCTTCACTCTCCTACCCTGGCCTCCTTTGCTTTCCACCCACTGCTTCCTGGCAGCTTACTATTCTATGTCACTGAGAAAAGAACGGTAAATGATGCTGCTTGTGCCTTGGCCATCTCACATCGCTTTTGAAAACTGTGTCATTAAGCTAAGTTTTAACATGTTCACCCAGAAAGATGAAGGGAGAGAACCAGGCAACACATTGTAAACTCTTTCTGAGAAGTGCCTGTTTTTCAACTATGAAAGTGTGTGCAAAGTTCCTCAATGGGGGCATGGTTGGTGCTTTGGACAAGTCAGTTCTTTCTGTGTACCATCAATAAGGATTTTCAGAGTAAAAAACTACCAAAAATTCCCACCAAATACAAATAGTAGCCCACTAAGATTGTGACAACCAGAAATAGACACTCCCCCCCCCATATTCCAGGTCCTTTCAGGGATGAAGTACTGTCCCTAGTGAAGAAACTCTTATAAAGGGATCATCATAGTGCAAAAACTCTGCTCAGCAAGGAGAGTGAAAAGAAGGGGTGGGGGGAAGAGAGGCATGTCCCATAATGTGTGTATGTTCAAGATTGGAATCTGGGTCTAGAGCTTGGAGATGCTTGGCATGGGTCTCCTAAGACTATATAGTATCTTCAGTCTCAGAATAGTTCAACCAAAATTATATATAACTTAAATAATGCTTTTAACAAACAAACCACTATAATTATTTCCATGTGAGCTTTGTTCTTAGAACACATCTTTATAATGTGTGTGCACCTAATATACAGTAGGTGTGCTTTATGTGCATCATCGCAATCCTCACAACTGGAGGCAGATAGTTATTATCTCCATCCTGCATAGTGGAAAATATGGCTGGAGAGAGTAGGCAGCTTTTCCAGGTGGCGGAACTAGAGTTTGAACGGAGACTCTGATATCACCTATGAATTTGGAAACAAGGTAAAGATTTACCCTCAATTTGAAAAAATAAGTATCAACATGAAAAAATATATTAACTAACTCTCAGATAACCACTCTAAGAATGTCTGCATGTTGCTGATGAGTCCAGGGTTCTTCACAATCCAGATGAGGAGAGGAGAAACGGTGAGGCTGTGGTGCTGCCGAAACGGCGTCTTCATAGCAGACCCAGAGAGAGGATAAGCATCCATCAGAGTGTGTAAGACTCTAGCTCCAGGAGCCAGCACTTCCCCTCTCAGCTGGGGTGTAGGCCTTAGGTGGACCAGGCACCCAGGTGAACTGCAGGAATCCTATCAGCACTACATAAGATCTCCCAACCCCTGCCATGACTCTTGGATTCCATATCAACTTCTGCTGGTAAAACCCCTACCCAGGCTTTTCTACACTGCCTGGCCCATAAGAACTTTCTAATTTATTTGCCATTCATTGATTCATTTGTTTTAATAAACTCCTACTAAGTTTCTTTTCTCCATTCTTTCCCTCTGACCCTAAAATTCTCACTTTGAATGACCTAAGTATGTTCATTTATTTGGACTGACAGAAATGGCATTCTTTGCTACATCTGTATGTGTGAAAGCCAGCGATCCACACCATTCCTCTGATAGCAGATTCATATCCTAGAGGGTTGACAGTGTTGCCTTCCAGACGAAGAATAAATTTTGTGTTATTTAGTTAATGGATTCATACTTGGAAGAAGAGGTGTGTGCTTTGTTCTGTCGAGGCAGCTGGAATACAGACCTCGGTGGTTATTGGTTATTCCTTTTGCTCTGCGCTGTGAGCAGTGAAGTGTTTTCCAGTCAGCAAAGGTGCCGTCTCTAATAGTTTTGGCTGTTTCTCCCTTCTTCTGACATTTGATGACCAATTTTTTTTCCTTCTTCTAGATGAAAGACTTTTGAAGTAAAATGCAATCGATATTTCCAACAATTCCCAGGAACTCCACATCAGCTTTTGAGTGGGAGGAAGCACTGAAATCTAAATAGAAGTACATGGGTGAATTCCAGAATGATTGCTGCAGTAAGGGTGATTTTGGAAACACCACCATAGTTGAAAAGGGACTGGGAGCAATTTCCCCATCGATCACCAACAGATTGTGATGAAGCGCAGGATGGCAGTGTCGAGGCTCCCTGGCAGGCGCTCTTTCTGTGTGCCTGAGTCTGTCGGGTGGGAAATGTCTTCCCAAAGTTCAGATGACTATTTAACAATAATAATCATTGGGATGCCTTCCCAGGTGGAGGGGGCCCAAAGGAAAGATGTCTGTTTAGAACAATAAACCAAGGGTTGTACCTAGGAAAAAAAGAGTTTATAATAAAGTATGACAAAGAATCTTTATAAGCAGACCTGTAACAGCAGTGATACCTCAATGTATTTACATAAGTGGGTTTTATGAGCCTTTCCTGTCAGTATATGCCTGAGACTCTGGATGGTTACTATGAGGCAGTGTCTAAAGTGACAGGCTCATTGGTGACTCCCACATAGTGGGAGGAAGTCGTGTGGCTTGTGGTCCTGAAAGTCATCTTTGGTTTGCAGCTAGGACACATTCCAGTTGCTCACCTAATGGCCTCACTGGAAGGCCCTGTGAACCATTATGGGTAAGACAAAAAGCCAACAACAGATTATGATAAATGACACAGCTGGGCTAAAATAACAATAATGGGTATAAGTTGTACTTTCTTGAAAAATTAGTTCTGGGTCCTGAATACTGATAATCTATAGCTTTGTCTCAAAGTAAACCTATCTTGAATATTTTTAACAGAATCATCTTAGTCTCAGAAATTGGTAACTGTTCCTTAATGAAGCTAATTCTTACCTACATATGTAACCCTCTCATGTCCTCCAGGATCTCACAGAAAACAGATGGAAAATAATGTCTACATGCAATTATTTTTACTGGAAATTAAAATTCTTTAAAGAAGAGAAAATAATGTGTCAGTATGTCCAGAGAAATCACCCCTGGTCGAACATCACTTGTGCAATTTCCTTAGACTCACTTAGGCTCTAAATAGTCAGCAATCAGGTTTAATAAAGCACATTTGAAATTTCTGTTATAATGAAACCTTTTAGTTGTAAGGGAAAATTTTAAATGAAATGTCAAATGCATAATGTAACATTCTTCTCTAGATCACGCTACCCTATTAAAATTACTGTATTGTTAATTAAACAGGTGTATTCAGTGTCTGGGTTCACGTGGAACCTGTTAAAAATCCAAGACTAAAAGGAAAGGATTGTGAAATTTATCAGCGTATGGGGTGAGGAGTAGTAAAAAATTTTTCACTCATTTTTAAGTAACTCTTTAAATAACTCTCTCTGAAGAGAAGATTTCCAGCCTTTGAATGCAACGAAGAGGCAGGAGCCAAACCAAGCAGGTGAGGGCTGGGTCCAGGCTCCCCTCAGCAGGTGGGTGACCTACAACCATTTGTAGCTAGGATCTCCATTTTCATTTCCCCAGATGGAGAGAACCTATTGATTTCTGGAAGATCATCCCTGGGTAGAAGGAATGAGAATCCTTAAGTTGCTGGAGTTATAAAGGGGAGTCATTAATTGTGATTCTGTTGAATGAATTCCTGACTTTGAGCTCCTTGAGGGTGGGGACTTCCTCTGGGGAACTTCTGAACTTGTGACAGCACCTGCTTTGGGGGCTGGGTACACTGGACTGATGGCAGAGATGCCCTAGGAAGGAGCCAGGCCTTGGTGGGTGTGCTGCGTTCCCACGGGGCCTGGCACAGAAGAAGCCTGAGAAAGGCACGCAGGTGGAGTGAGGGAATGCTGGCCTGTGGTGCTAAAAAAACCCTGTCCTTACACATGACTTATGTCGTCCTTGACAGATGGCAGAGGGACCCTGTAGAAATGACCATGAGTCACCTGCTGAGGGAAAGCTACCTGGGACAGATTTCCCATAATAGGTACCAAGCATTGGCTCCAATTGCACTTTAAAAGCAAAAACAAAGTAACAAAGATGAAAATTCAAAAAGAAAACAAGCAATATGACTAAAGTGATGTCTTTCCTCAGTCAGAACTCAGATATCAGAAGATTTAGTCTATTCCTTTTATACCAGAGGCATATTGTTAAATTGGTTAATGGAAAGGAAAAATGTTTAACAGATAATGTTATTCTTTATGTGAAGTACCATCTGTGTATTGCATTCTGAATGTTCTGAATATGGAAGAGAGGAAGTGTTATGGAATTTCAAGTTTGCCTTCTTGCTGTCTTTATCTTGGGTAGAGTATGACAAACATAATCACATTTATTTCCTGGAGCATAAAGAGTTTTAATCACCCTATTAACCAGGATGACATTTTTCACAGACTTAAAAAGGAATAAAACAGATATTATCTCCCCATAAGCAATCCATTTCATGGAGGCTGAGCACTAGAAATGCTTTGAAGAAGGGATAACACAGGCCATTTCCATTTCCTGTCTCAGCCAACATTAAGGAGGTTTTTGGTAAGGATGTGGCTTCCACTGGGTGAGTGTTAAGCTTTACACTTAGAATCACAGTGCCCAAAGGGATGCAAGAGGAAGTCATAGGAGAAAACATGGCGGGCAGAGGTGACTTTCAACACTCGATTCTTTCAAGAGAAATGTGCATCCTGGTAAGTTATGTATCCTCCCCACTGGCTGGTTTTGTTTTTTGTTGTTGTTGTTGTTGTTGTTGTTGTTTGAGCCAAGAAAATGTGATTTTTGAACAACCTGAGAATGGAAAATAGGGACTGGGAAGTATCTCAGCAGCCTGCCACTAGAAGAAACAAGGATGGATTCCAGTGATAGGGACAGTAAGCAGATGTCCTACAGCAAAGCCAAGATGGGGCAGTGGGTGACCCTCCTCCATCCTCATTCCAACTTGACATTGACAGTGGAAAGAAACTTGCCATGCTCTCATCTGAGCTACTGGGGAGGCTGAGGCAGGAGGTTCCCAAATGCCAGGCCAATCTGGCAACCCGATAAGACCCTGTCTTGAAATAAAAAGGGCTGTAGCTCAGAGAGCACCCCTGGGTTCAATCCCCAGTACAACTAATCATTTCAATTATCTCACCTGCCATACTTTAGTCCCATGGACGGTATGGGGCTGAGCTTGCAAATTAATCATTGCTACCTAAGGGAAAGACCGAAGAAATCAGCATCGGGAGGAGGGCCCATTGGGACAAAAGTAATTTAAATCCACTGAATTTAGCTATTTCACTTCAGGCAATATTTAATCTTCCATAGGTCTGGTTTATGGAGAACGTTGTTTATTTTCATCTCATTTCACGTATCTTCTTTAAAACAAATAGTTAAGTATAGGAAAAGTACAAAAGTTTTCCTCAAATAGTTGAATTTCCTGCCACAGTCAGATGCATATTTTATAGCCTTTTTTGATGTTTAGAATTTTTCATGTAGGTGTTTTTATTTTCTGCCAAGAGTCACTGAATGATAGAGCAAGTACTGGGGCCTCTCTTGGTGTTATCAGGATTCATTGTCAAAGGCTGTGATTTCATGAGTGCAGAGAGAAGGAAAGCAAGCATCTTTTTAGCAAATTTTGTCTGATGACAGATAACTCAGTTTTGGAGAAAATTAGAATCACAGTTATCAGGAAGTAGGTACAGTTTTAGTATTAGTGGAGTGATTTAGGACCTTAATTTACATTTCTTACATAAGCTGGATCAGATCCTTTTCCTCATTACCATTTTATGAGGCATGAACACTTACTTTAAAAAATGAAGCAATAGTAAAATAATAATAATAACAGGAAAGTGAGTGCGTAAATGTACTTAAAGACATAAAGTCCATCGTCACTGGACTCTCCTGAGAAGCCCCATCAGGCAGAGTGGGAAAACTTGGTATATTCATAACACCTATTACCTGCTCATCTGAAAACAATTAAAAAGTCAGTCTTCCCCTGATATCCCAGGCTCAGGGTGGTTTTCCAGGTTTTAACCTGACAGTGACACTCTGTGGGACACATTTGGGAGGATGTCTGAAACATGAGGCTCTGGGCTGTACTCTCAGCATCCATGCCCTGCTTGAAAAGAACAAGTTGACCAAACAGTTGGTATAAGAAAGCTCCATTCAATAGTCCTTCTGGAATCGTGCCCCACCTTGAAGAGGCAGGTGATGGGAATGGGTTTATTTTGTTGCTACTGGTTGTCTTCTCCAGCTGTCCCTGTGGTAGGGGTCGAGTTTCTCCATTTTCTGCCCCAAGCAGAGACCAGATGTTAGACAGCCAGGGGAGGGTGACCAATGGGTCCATCAAGGCAGCCACCACCTGAACCCTTTCATTTTTCTTCATACATGGTGGCCACAGCTGCTCAGGGACCTTCCTGCAAATGAGACAGAGGTTATAAAGCTAAGAAAGTTCTAGTGAGACCTCTCATCAAAAGAAAGGAGGAAACCCTCTGCTCTAAGTTTTCTTGTGGGCCAGCTCAGATTCCCTTTTCATAGAGTTTTATTACAAATAATTTTGGTAAAATATCTGTGCCCATCATAAAGTCTGCCAACTGTTTCTGAGAGACACTGTTTTTTACGGCATCGTCAGCGCAAGACAATGCAAGTAGGTGATCCTGGTTCTTCCCAAGTTGGAGGTCAAGATGTGGCTCCCACCAGCCATCAACTTGAGTCCCAGTTGCCCGTGTCTCTCACATACAATGATGTCCTGGCTGGTGAAGATGATGGATTGGTGAAGTTTAACGTCTCCGAGCAGGAGGTGGAATTCACATTCCATACAGGAGCAAGTTAGCTGTAAACTTCCAAATGTAACTGAAGGAGCTGGAAGTGAGGTTTGGGATCAAAAGCACAGGGTCCAGGGAGACCTAAGCAAAATGCCCACACCCCTGCCAGAGGCAGACATTCACCCTCAGATTGTTTCTTCAGATAAGACCAAGCCTACCACGAGCTCCTGTCAAGCATGGGGAGGGGTGGAGGGAAAGGGAGATGAAGAAAAGGGCCAGGGGCTGGGAGAGAAGGAAAGAGCAGGGAGGAGAAGGAGGAGATGCCTCACCAGGAGAGGACCCAAATGGCCAAGTGGCTGAATCAGGGTACAGCCATGTCCTGGTGGAACACATCTGCCTTCTCACCCAGGCTAGCCCCATTTACACCAGCCACCAAAACTCAAAAAAAAAAAAAATGAAAATCACATAAAACTGGCAAAGAAATCATTTCTGAGTCCTGTGGAGGACAATTCCAACTCTTAGTCCTGTGACCAAATAGGTTAAAAATTAAAAGCCATCTGGCAAAATCCTAATGCATTCTCTAACCCTGGCCTACTGGACAGGAAGAAGCACTTGAGGTGAAGAGCCCCAGCACCGAGAGGGGCCAGTCCCACCCAGCGCCTGATCTTGGGGTCCTCCCTGAGTGCAGAGACCTGGAAATACACACAAACTTCTCACCTCGTTTCTGAAACCTCTCCTCTCACTTTAGCATTGGCAAAACCGTCTTGAACTCAGCCTGCCTCTTCTTCTCTGAGGTGGAGGGTTTTATTTTGTCTCCAGAAAGCCACGTTGAAGTTCTACTCTGAGAGCACCTGGGATCAGGAAGGGCTCCCAGGAATACCGTGGGCCAGGGCATCTGGTCACAAAGTTGTTTGTTGAACAAATTGGACAAACCAACCAGCCATCCACTTTGCTTGAATCTAATATGGCCTGGAAAGACCAATAATTCCACCCAATCTCCCCAATTTGTGCCCTTAATGTAAGTCCAAGCATTATGTCTTACTTTTTCACTACTCACTAAATCATTCTGAGAGGAGTGCCATCACATATTAATTATGTAGCATGACAAAGCCCCCTGTCCTCTGGTTTCCGGGGTTGTGTCTGCTGGGAGGCAGTGGCAGTTATTAGACAAGTTCGGCTGCCAGGTTAATATCATCCCTTCTGGTATCAGTTTGCCACCCACCCTCTGTGCCTGGACTGTAAGCACCAAAATAAAACCCTCTCTCTCAAACACGCAGCAGGCTGAGTCTTCTGGGCCCCAGGCCATGCTGACCAAGCAGTGACTTTATTCCCTGTGGCTTCAAACTTCTAAATTGCCCACTCAGAGTAAGTGTTCAGCGCCCAGGAGCTGTGCCAGCCCAGGCCCCAGGCTGGGAGCCTGGCGACCACTCTTCAGTGTGGGATCCAGCACTGGCCAGGGGCAGCAGGCCAGAGGGAGGCAGAAGCACGTCCAGGCTCAGCCAGAGGCCCAGGAAACCTTAGCCCTGAGTGCTCCAGAAAATATTCCTGAAACCTTCCTGAAGAAGCCATTTTCAAACCCTGTCTAGGTCCATCCCGGTTATTAACAGTCTGTGACACACCAATAAAAGTTTTCTGTGTGGCTAAAACTCCTTCATAACAAATCCGCCACCGTTCACACTGGAAAGGTTCTTCACGCTCACGCAGTGCCCACATAACCAGGCAGTCTGCTCGAAGGGGCTTCCAGGGGCCACTGGGGAGTGAAAGGGACACCAGAGTCCCTTGCCCTCCAGCGGCTCAGTCGCCAGACCACCACCTGCAGGCCCCCTCTATCATAACTCAGCCCCCAGCTGGAGGCCTCTCAGAAGCAAACCACTGACAGCCGAGATGACAGGCAAACGACGCCATGCCCACTGCCTTCATTTCAAAAGGGCACAAGGACTCTTGTGTCACCACTGGCAGGGACACTGAATGAAGATGTGTGGTGGTCTGCAGCACACAGCACTCGACAGGACGCCCTGCCAGCCCTTCCCATGTTTGTGCGGCTGACAGCGTGAGGCAGCAGACAGAGAGCAGACGCTCACCCCAGCTCATTCCTGCCCGCCCCTCGGGGCAGCTTCCTCCCAAGCTGGTGCTTGGGTCTCCAGGTCACAGCCACCTCTCACCCAGCCCCCAGACCTGGGCTTCCAAGGCTGCACCTGCTGGTGAGCTGGGCCTTCTTGGGGACAGTCCCTACCTCCATATGTACATATCTGAACTCTGAGGGACCACTGGGGTCAGAGGGGAGGGCTGGGATGCCTCCCTGCTGGGGTAAACAGGGCCCATTAGTCCACTTAAGTCAGGAAAGGAGGGGCACCACATCACCCTGTCTAGACCATGGTTCTCAAATCATAGCCTGAATCCAAATCATCCAGGGAAACAGTTAAAACACAGACCCCTGGCCCCAGCTGTGGGGTCTGATTCAGCCTGTCTTGGATAGAGTCGGAACCCAGGTTCTTCAGTTCCCTGGGATGCTCTGCTGCCTGTTCTTACAATGTGCCAAGGCCGGCCAGCCACCTTTCTCCTTACGGAGCAGGACTTGGCTTGCCCTCTTCACACTGTCTGTTCTTTAGAGCCTTGTACTCTGGCATGTCTGGGTGGCCCCAAGTGCTGCCCAGCACCCTGGGTGATGCTGGTCCAGGAACCACAGTCTGAGAACCACTGCCCTATTCTGTTCCTTCCTCTAATGATAGGATGGTGCCTGTGATAAAAATGGGTCCCAGGGACTCACCGTTGCTGATGGTTCACTTGCCACCACAAGCAACCATCTCAGGCTTCTGCAGCTTCCTGCACCCGACCTTGTCCTGATTCTACATCTCCAAGCCACTGTGTTCACAGGGCTGGAAAGACATCCAGGGTGTCACTGTCCCACCTCAGCAGACTATCTCCCACCTGGCCACCTCTGAGTGTGGCAGGACCTTCACCTTCACCTTCATCCAGGCAGCCAGTGGAGGGTACTGCCTGCCCCTGTGGAGTGTCAGGGGACGGGGCAGGACAAAGGAGCCCACAACAAGAGGAGAACCCACAGACCTGTTCTGGGTGGTGTGGGGATAAGGCGAGCATACAGGTGTCCAGCAGGTCTCAGCCCAGAAGCTGTGGACACTCAGGCAAGGTCACATGCAACTTCAGCTGCAAGACTCTGACATGGCTGATGAGAGTCCTTCCCTGCAGGCCTCCTCTGGGGCAGGAGAGGAAGGGGCCTTGGGAGACAAGTTGAGAGGGCGTGAGGCTGAACAGAGCTGACTAAGCCAGCTTGGGACTGGGTCACGGGATGGGGGTACAAGAGGGAAATACAGAAAGATGGGTTAGGGCCAAAATTACAAAAGGCCTGGATTGGCAACAAGAGGCTGTGGTTTTGCCTATAAGCAATGGGACTATGAAGTTCATTCCGTTTTCTGAGCTTGTGACAAATGACACGGATATGTTCAAGTAATTAGTTAATTAATCTAAGGCATGCTTATTAAGTGCCTGGTTGGTTCTAGGTGTGGGCCTGGCAACAATTAAACAGGCCCCCTGAAAGAACTCTCCTTCTAGTGACAGGGAAGGGAGAAGACGGCTTTGACTGTGGAGGACAGGAAGGAGTGAGGTGCCACCGTGGGTGGCCAGCAGGGGGCGAAGAGCCCAGTCAGATGACCAGAGAGAGACTGGCTGAACAGCCTGGAGCACAAAGGGTGTGGGTTGTGGGCTGAGCTTCCACAGGACCCCCAGAACCCCCAGGACCCCCAATAATTTTCCTTTTTGAAAAAGAAAATTAAAACTGTTATATCATAGCTGTAACCAGGCAGGATCCCTGTGTGGTCACCACATGGGGACATGTTGGCTAGAGCAGCCTGGTGACCCTGGGTGCAGCCTCTATGTGGGATCCTTCCATGAAATGGTGAGAGCCAGGTCACATGCTGCCCATAAAAGTACTAGAGGTATGGGGGTCACTTCAGGTTCCAGGGAAAGGGGGCCAGGACACACAGTCCCTTGAGGGACTGGCTACTGAGCACAGGCATATGCAGCAAAGAGTCTCGTCCTGTGCTCTGGAGAACCCCCAGGAGGTAATTAGACAACCCCCACTATGAGGAAGAGGAACCGATCCTATTAATAACAGCATCTGCTATAGTCGGGGGCTGTTCTAAACGTTTCACATGTATTGACTCATTTAATGAGCCTCTCAGAATGGATACACTATCATTATCCTTGTTGTGTAGAGGAGGAATCCGAGATCAAAGGACTTCTTACAAGTTCATAGCTGAGACTCAAACCAGGTGAAATACCAGATGCAAGATCACCATCTAATAAATGTCATCACTCAGATTAAAATCCACGTCTGACCTACAAAGCCCTCCGTATCCCATTTACCAAGTCAGCTGATAAGACAAGAAACAGTTTCAGCTTGAGAGTCCTACGTTGGCCAGACAGGGGCAAGAATACCAGTGGAGGCCCAGATACAGAATGTTTACTGTTACTTGGAACTATCATAAATCAAGCTAACCAGTTGATTCATAAAATATGCTTAGCCACCTTCCTTGACAACTAGTTTCATAGTCTAGAAGACAGGTGCACATATGGAATCCTTAGACTCTGTAGAGGCCCGTGGGACAAAATGGCAGGGGCAGAGCTGGCCTGACCGAGGGCTCAGCCCATTCTCCTCCCTCAGCCAGGCCTGGTCCTTTGCTGCATGCGTATATGCACACCCGGCCTACAGTCCTAGTGTCCCCTGCTCCCCTGGATCACACTGGCCTCTTCTCAGGCCTAGGGGTAGGGACACCTGTGGGGCTGGGGGCCCTGGCCTTGGGGATTTTCTATGGGATGAGGGAGCAAGAGAAGCAGAGGCCTTTGTAGTGAGGGCTGGGCTGGGCCCTTGTCTAAGGCAGCCCAGGATCTCTCCAGTCCCACTGCTCCCTGCTGCCCTAGCCACAGGTGGGGAGAGCTGGACCTTCCCTTTTACCTTCCTCAGAGACCATTCTAGGAGTCACCAGGTGAATGAAAACAGGGCCAGGGACCCCTTAATTTCCTTGCAAAACTAATCCACTGCTTTGCAACTTTATTTTCCTTACTGAGACTTTGAAAGGTCTGCAAGGCCCATTTCCATCTTTGCTTTGGCCATCCAAAAGCTCAGAACCTAACTTCTTCTTGAATCACGCTTGTTTTCCCACCTTCTCCGCCTTCTCCTCCTGCATAAGTTTTCCATTTTCTCTTCCTGTTTTAGCAACCTTATTGTGCACATATCTTTCAATGGAAGCTGCCTCTGATCTTTTTAGAAGCTGACACAGTGTAAATTATAAATAAAAATAAATACTGCTGAAATCTCCCCCATTGTAGCCTTCTTATTTCAGAAGGTACCTGAAATCCTGACTTGGCATTTGAGATCAATTCAACGCAAAATATCTTGTGCACCAACACATATCTAAGGTTTTGCTTAGATGCTGGCTTGCAATTGGCCTGGACTCAAAACTGAAAACTCTCCTGGAGTAAGCATCTGACCTCAAACAGGGCTGTTTGCAATGCCTCACATTTGTCCTAAGAAAGCATGGTTTAAATTTGGGGGTTAAAATTTGTGGGTTATTCCTAGCTAGCTGGGCATAGCTGGAGTGGGAGGTTGGGAAAGGTGGAGTCACTTATGATTGAAGATAAAGAGTCTTGAATTTACCAGTTAGCACAGGGATTTCATTGTCTTTCTTTTTTCTCTGTCATCAGAGGGGCCAAAGGAAAGAAGGGCATTCCCTCTGGTGGGGGTGCAGTAGGGGGAAATCAGGATTCTGCTGCCACTGGTCTAACTCTCTAAAGGGAGTTCCAGCGGTGACCGAGCAGACATCCTTCAGCTCTCCAGGGTCAGGGAAAAGGAACCTTCTTACTTAACCCAGGAGAAAAGACACCCAAGAGATTCAGCCTGTCCAATGAACACCTTTGTCTCATGCCTTTATTTTTTGAAATCTTATCCTATGAGACTAGATACTTTGCCATTTAATGCTATTGATATTTAGCAGTTGTGCTAGAGAATTCTGTTTTGTTCAAAAGAAGCTGTATACACACACCCATGGTATCTGGCTGCTTTAAGCTCCTGGGGGCCCCTGTCCCCTGCCCTGACCACTACCCCGAAGGCAGTTTGCTTATTATGGGTCAATCATGAACCTGGTTCTGCTCCTCCCAGCCCAACTCCTCCACATCCAATTTAGCCCTGCTTTTGGTCTGCAGGACAATGGGGTCTCTTCTCCATTCCTGTCTTCAGGACACTGTAAGCTCTATTCCTTGGCCATGGGCCCAGCTACTCACTGTGGGTATGTCTCCTGCAGTCACACTACAGGACATCCTTCCCCGAGCTCACCTGGGCTCCTCCAGGCAATCTGGACTTTGCTCCTCTTCGAACCACACAAGCAAAGCACCTGTGGCCTATGGAGGTCCTACTGCCAGACTCGCTTTGAAGGATGAATCACCCTTCAGAAAGTGAATTTACAAAGTGACACGGAAACCATAGCTGCAGAAAGGCTGGGCACGTGGCACTGTTTTCAGTGTGAACACTGCCGTCATTGTGCATATAGACGCATCTTTCCCATGCACACATCTCTGGAAGCCGGGACCCCAGGGAATTTTAACCCTTCTTTGCACTCCTTGGGCTCCCCTAGCCCCAGTGGACATGCCTTACTCTTCAAACTAGAAAAAGTAATAAAGGGTGGTTTTTTTAATAAATGTTTAGAATAATAAAAACAACATTGCCTACAGTATATTGGTTGATCTGAAACCTTGAGCAGTCTCCACTCCCCAGTCCTACCCTGGGGAAGTAGAAATGCCCCCAGTCCTCCTTGCTGTAAGTCTCTGCACCAGACTGGCGCTTGCCTGGGGCCACTCTGGTTACTTGAGATCATGGAGACCCTTTAGTGTTCCCTCTGCCTTGAGAGCAGAGCCCTCAATTCCCACTCTGGACTTTGCTTGCCCACCCAGAGCAGGCCTGCTTTGTGTGGAGTTGAGATTCTACAGAAGCTGTGTGCAGTCCTGCCCCCAGCACCTGTGACCTTCTTCAGAAACCATCTTTGCAGATATGATCAAGTTAAAGTCATATATCATTAGAGTAGGGTCTACTCCAACATGACTGTTGTCCTTATAAACAGAGAAGAGACAAGGACATGCTACAGAATGGCACTGTGAGGAAGACACGCTGGAGTGACAGGTGGCCCCCTAGGAGAAAGGAATGGAGCAGATCCTCCCCTGGAGCCTTGGAAAGCAGGGCCCTGTGCACACTTAGAACCATGGAAGAATAAATTTCTGTCGTTTTAAGCCACCTAATCTGTGGCACTTTGGTGAGGCAGCTCCAGGGAAGAATACACGGCCTTGGTCGCCCCACAAGCACCTGCAGTGGGCGGACCCTGCCAGGTGCCCAGTGGAAACGCCCGCTGCTGACTTTCCCAGTCTCACCTCCTAGAGGAAGCCACCCATCTGCCACCCCCATCTGCCGCCCCCCTGGGCTTCTGATGGCGTTGCTTGTTTGTCAAGCTGTCCCTGCCTTCACCTCCAGTTCCAGGAGGAACTGGGTCCACGTCTTGTTGCTCTGTGTGGGTCCCCACGCTCTCAGCATGGGCTCACAGGCAACATGAGACAAGTGTCTGTCCCGCTCTCGGACCGATGGGTCTCTGGGTCACAGTCAGCCTCTCGCACTCCTCAGCCTGTCCCGCTAAGCTAAGCCCGCCCTTCCACCGCGTCCTCTTCCAGGGTCCCCTGCGTTGGTGTTTTCAAGGATACCATGTCGACTCCCCCGCGGGAGCAGGAAGCGCGAAGAAGTGTCATTCACGCTTCCACCAGCAGATGGCGGGCGCGACGCGGGCCCGCGGCCGCTGCTGTCGCGCTGCTGGCGGGTGAGAGAACCGCGGAGAGGGCGGGGAGCGCGGCGGCCCTACACGGGGCCCTGTCCCAACCCGCGCAAGACGCGGCCTCCCCCGCGTGCCACAAGCTGGCCCCTGGCAAGCCGGGGCCCAGCCTCACGTGCCATCTGCAAAAAGGACTGCGAGGACACCGCCAGCTACCGGGCCCCGCGGCGCGGGTCGCGTTGCCTTTGGCTCTTTTGTTTTAAGTCCAGTTCCCGAGAACCAGGGCCACTAAAGGCTCCCGGAAACGCCCAAGCGACATCTCGCCGACCTTCCCCCTGAGAAGCCACACGCAACCCTGGCCTGCCCACGTGTCCTAAAGGTGTGGTCAAGGGCTCGTGGTCATTCCGACCGGGTCGCCTTTAGCCATTGGGCACCAGTCCGGAAAGGCCCCCTCAGGCGGACCTGTCGCCTGTCCCTGGCTCCCGCGGCGCACCGCCCCAGATGCGGGAGGCCGCATGGTTCCGGTCCAGACGGAGGTGCAAGGGCGGAGAGACACTCGGGGTTCACTCCCAGCTGCCCCACCACCCCATCACCCCATCTCCACGCTCCCGAGAGCTGGCAGAGGAGGGCGACAGCCTGCGCATTCCTGGAACTCCTTGTTGTGCCCGGTGCCCTCTCCTGATGCTCAGCCCCAGGAGAGCCCTCCCCAGATTTCCGGGGTTGCCCGCGAGATCCAGTGCGGTTTCTGGCAATTTGGACATCAGCGTACTTTCTAAGTGTCTACTTTCCTACTTTTTGAATGACTTTTGTTTCTTGCTCAAGATAGAAAAATGAGAAAATGTATAAAACATATAAGATAAATGAATGAAGAGTCACCTGAAATCCCAGCTTCCTCTGCCAGTAATGGGAGTGACATTTAGGTGTGTCTGTCTCCGTGCATGGGTGTGTGTACAGTGATGTTATTTTTCCAAAGCTGGGGTCACACCCTTCCACCTACCTCTGAGATGTGCCTTTCCTGCTGCTGAAGCGTCATTGAGCACACACTCAGAGGCCACACGAAGAGCTGGCAGCCCTGGGAGGAAGGGCAGGGCGTGGGGGGCAAACCCCATGGCCCAGGCTCAGAGGGAGGATGGCTAAGCCTGTGAGCCTCCCGAGCACCTGCCACTCCATGGTCCCCGGGGTTCAGTGTGGCCTTTTAAAGGACTCTTTGAATAAGAAAATACCATTCCTGCTCTTTCTCTCTTGCCCCTGACAGTTCCATCTGCAGTTGAAACAACTCCCTCCTTCATAGGGGGCTCTTTTGGCATGGATTTAAATCTGAAAAATATGAACCACATCTATGTATTGATACCTAAAGGAGCACAATGCCTATTGTCTACAACCAGGCACCAAGGAGTATCTAATCAGTGATTCTCCATGTGGAAAGGTGGAGGTCAGGTCTCCCCCTCCCGCAGGGGACATGTGACAGTGCCTAGAAACATTTTTGATTGCCAAGACTGGTGGAGTGCTCCTGGCAGTGCACAGGAGCGCCACACTCTTCTCCGTCGTCCCTGCAGGTTCATAAAGAAAAGGCAGCTAAAAGACACCCAGAGAAGGGCGAAGAGAAGCAGGGCAGAGAGGCAAGCAGGGAGGAGAGGGTTCCATGACAGTGGATGGGAAATGGCTTCTGTCCTGGGTGGGGGACAGGCCAGATGAAGGACAGTCCAGGAGACCGGGAAACTTGGGCCCCAGAGCCACCTGGGATTCTCTCCAAATCCCACACGAGGCATCTCAAAACCCAGTGTGGCCATGGTCCGGGTCCTCAGGCAGCACCCCAGTTTGCATGTCTACATTCTAATTGTACCCTCCTCTGGGCTCTGTTTGGCCCCCCTCCTGAGTCTTTTAGGTGTCTTTTGAGGTTCTGGTGTTTTGCTTGCTCTGCTAACAAGTCAGAATGTGCATGAGAAGGCCAAGAAAGAAGGCACAGTGCCTCACACTGGCTGCTGCTGAGCTGCCCAAGTCCACCAGGCTGGCTGGGGTTTGAGCTGAGCTAGAATGTCTTTGGGTGCTGCCTCGCTTTCCTCAGAGCCTGTGAGGCAGCTGTGCCCTCTCTCTAGGGACCAGCCCATCCATGATCAAGGGTCTTGGACCCTTCTCTTGGTGCTGTGAGCCTCCTGTGGTCAGGTAGGGTAGGAAGACCTGTTGTCTGTCCCTATTTAGGTCTTGAAGGAGTTCTTGTCCTCAAAATTTCTGTAGTTTGCAGAGACACCAGGGACTTCATCTTCCTGCTCAGACAGTCTGGGTACAAGGAGTACCTCCTGCCCACCCCACTCCTAGGAGCACAGGGAGGGCCCTCTGGGGCAGCAACTCAGGTGAGCTGCCCAGGAGAAGCTCTACCCTTTGGAGGATAACTACAAAACTGGTCGTCTCTAGTCGGCCTTGTGAGTGGTGCCTGGGACCCTCTGTGGCCATTGCTCTGTAGCACTTGTAGGACTGAGACACACAATTCACAATCACACAGTGCCGCAGAACAGTGTATTGTGAGAGAGGGAATCTGGGCCAGGCTGTTGGGTGGGAACCTTTTCCACTGACTGTGGTGATTCAGCCTCTCTGAAATCAAAGTTCTTGTGTCAAGCTGGGATAAACCTACCTTACAGGGTAACTCTTAGCATTTAGAGGTAAAAGATTCAGTGTGCATGGTTCAGCCCTGGGCCTGATGCAAATTATGATAATGAGCTTTACTTCCTATCATTTTCCTTGGGCAGCAGTCATTGGCTTGATAACCTGTCAGAGAAATTCCACCATTTGTCCTTTGATCACAGCTCAATATAGGGGTCATTAGAAACCACCAATATCTGGTATCTAGATTTTACTGCCCAGTGACCTGTCACTCAATCTTGGAAAGCTGTCCCCATGTGGCACCACATGAGCCCCTGTGCAAAGACTGATTTCAAATGGGCCTTGTGCAGAGAAGTGAAGCCCTTAGCAGAGGTGAAGAGTGCTTTCTGGGGGCTCCTTTTCTGCGTTTGTTTATGTTGGTCCTTTTGTTCCCACAGCATACATTTATCCTATTATTGGTGGCTCCCCTCTTCCTAAGGAAAATCCCCACCATATGAATCTTTACTTCTCAGGCAGCAGTTCACATTTCCAGCTCCCCTTGCAGCTGGACTCGGGCTCCACCCACCAGATATGACCACAGAGGGAGTCTGGGAGAGGCCAACGCACAGGAACCAGCCTGCTGGGAAGCCCACTGTGCTAGCACTGGTGGAGGCAAATGTACCGCAGTTCTGGTAACAGTAGTGGCTTGGGCTGTAGCACCTGGCTGGTTGGTCCCCTTCTTCTGCAGGGAGGCACCATGGTGGGTAGAGCCCTGCTTGTGACGGAGCCTAGAGCTCCATGTTTGGTGTGACTTTGACACTGGAAGATCAGCCTTGACCTGTTTCCCAGACCTCTCCATGAGCCTGAGGACCCCTGCTACCCTTTGTTGATTTTTTTCTGTCTGAGCCAAGCGATGTGTCCTGCTGCTCAGAACCAAGACAACTGCCCAAGAAGCCTCTGTTCCCTGATAGTCACGTTACCATGTGGCAGGTCCACATCCTCTTCACCTCGCCTCACGGCATCGCCTCATTCCTTCCACAACAGCAGTGGAAGGGGAGCGACTGGCCTCAGATCCAAGCCTCCTCATGTCAGCCAGATATCTATATCTATATCTATATCTATATCTATTTCTATATCTATCTATCTATCTATCTATATATATATTTGGGTCATCAAACCTAAAATACACTTCAGACCAGACGCTGAGATGGGCACTGGAGCTCACCTGGAGCTAACAGGTACTCCATGGCCCCCGAGCAGCTGGACCCCAGTTGCCCCTTCTCAACTTGGAGCCCCTAGGTCTCAGACAGAGGCAGGAGACCTTGGGGAGTGATGGGGAGAAGTGTGCACCCCTGAGGCTTCCTGGTACCATCAGGAGGGAGAAGGCCACCTCATGCTGCCTGGGGAGTCTGCCTGGGCCTTGCCCTTTGCCTCACTTCTTAAGTTTGTTGAAGCATTTGAGCTGCTCACCGGCCACTCAGAATACCCAGTGAACCGCATCTCTGCAGGCCAGGCCCGTGCATGGAAGGAACAGCTGTGCATGCTCATTTTCTCTCTGATGACCCTTGTCTCAAATCTTTCTGTGAGCAGCACTTTTTATCTCCTTCAACGACTTCCAGGTCAAAGCCAGGGTCTAAGTCTGGATTAGGAGAGCTGCTCCCCCACCCCCACTCATTCCCTCACTTAATGCACATTTCTTGAGCACACACTCTGCTGCGCTGGGTGTGACCCCAGGTGTGGGTTCCCGGTGTTCATCAGACAAGGTGACGCTGCTGTCATGTGGCCTTCACAGCATGGAAGGCAGACTCCAGGAATGAAGGAGGTGGTCTGACAGAGGACAGGTCCCGGGAGACATGGGGAGAATGGGGTTTGCCTGGGCTCTGGGGGTGCTGGGCAGGGTCAAGCTCTGTGACCACCACAGACTGAGACAACAGGGTCCACTGAAGGTCTGGGGAGCTCCTGAGCCTAGGAAGAAAGAGGACGATTCTGGTGTTCAGAGGCCAAAGGGGCTGGAGTGCGGGGGATGACAGAGAGGGTGGGCAGAATCTGCGGGCCCACTGCAAGGCAAAATCACAGGCCTATTTAAGTCAGCTTTTTTGTAGCATTGACTAAGGACCAAACCAGAACAATTGTAGAGGAGGAAAAGTTTATCTAGGGGCTCATAGTTTCAGAGGTCTCAATCCATAGACAGCAGACTCCATTCCTCAGGGCTCAAGGTGAGTCAGGACATTGTGGCAGAAGAGTATGGCAGAGGGAAGCAGCTCACATGGTGATCAGAAAGTCGAGAGAAATCTCCACTTACTAGATACAAATATATTCCCCAAGCCACACACAATGCCCACCTCCTCCAGCCACACCCCACAGCCTTCTGTTACCACTCAGTTCATCCCATGGATTGGGTTAAGACTCTCACAACCCAATCACTCTCCCCTAAAACATCTTGCATTGTGTCATATGGGAGCTTTTTGGGGGGCATCTCACATCCCAACCGTAACAGAGCCACTTGTTCAAAACTTCAGGCAGTTTGCACGGTGGCACACATCCACAGTCCCAGGTCCCACCTCAGGAGGCTGAGGCAGGAGGATCACCAGGAGTTGGAGACCAACCTGGGCAACACAGTGAGACCTTGACTCTGAACAACCAAACAAACAAACAATAAAATGCTACTTAAAAAAAAGAAAAGAAAAGTTCCTTTTCAGAATTCCTCAAGGACACAGCATCAGGATGGAAATGGCTCCATGTCTGAGTGACACCAGGCAGCAGAACTGGACCTGCGAGCAGAGGCAGCTATCTGAGGCTCCAACAGGGGCTGCCCTGGAGGAGACCTGGGAAGAGGCGAATGTGGGGGTCTGTTTAGAGAGAGCTGGTGAATCGGCTGCAGGAGTGAGAACAGCAGACCCCAGAGCTCTGCGTAATGTTTGCAAGTTCGAGGTGGTCGTTCAACAAGCGGTCAGGAGGGCCAAGCCGGCCACCTTCGCCTGCAGGTGGAAGGAGCTCGTTTCCCAAACAGATGCCCTCTCTCTCTCCCCTCGCTGAAGCCTGATTCCAGCACATGACCCACCACAATGCTTGTTAGGAGACTCCTCACAGTTAGAAGCCATGTTGCCAGATGCTAAATCTCCCCCATAAGAAATCTGAAGACAAAATCGCAGCAGTCACTGTCCAAAACCAATATGTACAAAACAGCACAGAGCCTGTCAGAGCAGCAGGTGTTGCAGCAGTAAACACTGGAGCCAAGTATGTTGACTTTGGCAACGCTCACACGCATCTCGTCATGGAAAGAGAGTTTATTGAAATTGAAAACTGGGAGTAGATGACTCAGTGAGGCTGCCCTCTCCTACTGTCGTCCAAGATAATGAGGAGAAGGACAAGCACTACCATTTCTTGAGCTCATGGTATGTCATGGTGTGTTCAAAACACTGACTTTGTCCTCCCAACAACACTGTGGAGCAGCCTGATTATTCTATTTTTCAAGGGCTGAAATGGGGCTCAGAGAAGCTGAGTGATTTGCTTGGGATTCCAGACACAAGTAGCTGGTGACCATATTAAAAATCAGAGTTACAGACCCTGAGAGTTGCCTGCCAACTTGCAGCCACCTCTTTCTGGCTAATGGAACCTAGAAATCTGACTGTCCCCCTCCCTCCAGGATGAATTATGATTGGTCTCTGCTGGTCACAAGAATCCTGTTTTCCTTTGCTAGTGGCTGGTATAGGAAAACATGTAACTCATTCTGGCCAATGAGATGGAAGAGAAAACTATGGGAGGAGGGGCTTTGGGTATAAAAAAGGGAGAGGGCTCAAGGGCATTCTTTCTGAATCTACCTCTCTTTCCTGCCTGTGGATACATGGTGTTGGCTAAGGTATGTGGCCTGTGGCAGCCTCCTTAGATCCAGGAGGTGACAAAGATAAAGCTAAAGATGCAAAATAGAAGCTTGGGATATGCCCAGGTCCAGAATGACATCACTGACTGCCAAACCGATCTTAGTCCACCTGCTTCCAGACTTCTTGTTGAGCAAGCAATACATGTCCTATGGTTGAAGCCACTGGGAGGCAATGATAGGTTATTTTTTGGGTGAACACCTTCTAACATGATCCCCAGGTTGATTTAGCTTCAAAGCTCATGATCTTTTTCCTCTTACACTCTGACGTTTGCATGGGGATCCAGCTGTCCTCTGCTATCCATTGTCAACTTAATGCTCAACAATTACAGAAACAATCAGATTAAGAAACTGCAAGGAGAACTGTCAATTTGATGGAAAAGTGGTCAATTCAGCAAGATCAGAAATCTGGCTCTGGCCTCAATTGTTCTTGGCATAAATCCTAGGATCACAGAACATCAAAGCTGGAATGGACCGAAAATATCATCTGACCCAAACCCCTGGCTTAAAGATGAAGAAATTGAGGCTTTGAGAGGCCAAGTGCCCTGTGCAGAGGCTCATGGACAGCGTCAGCCTGACATGGGGACAACTCTCCCAGCTGGCTCTCCACCAGCGAGCTGTTCTGTGGTCACCTCTCCAGCTCCTCACACTTTGTCCCAACTCTGTTTGGCCAGTCACCTCAAATCAAAAAGAGATTCAACCTCACCATAACTCATGGTAGAATAAATTTGGGTGGCCTAACTGAAGTTTCTCACTGCCATCTCCCTGCGTTATTGTGGAAACTTAACCAGAAAAATACAAGGAACCCAGCAGTGTGGTGGTGGGGAGGGTCAGGTTCTTGGCCTTTCAAATTTATATCAATTCTGAATCTCATCCAAGAGAATTAGCATGAAAGTGTACATTCAGAACTGGATCCAGAAAGCTCTATAGGGACCCAGGCAGAAGTGTGTGCTATCAGCTCCATGTTGGGAAGGGGAGAGCTGAAAGCCAGATCCTTCACCCCCAGAAAAGAAGGGAAATGACCCTTAAGCTCCCCTGGAGGAAATGGGCACTTAGGTGCTCGAGATTCCCTTAGAAGGCTCTGACGTCCTGGGAGAAGGGGACACCAGACAAGCTTAAGAAGGAGACTTCGAGCTTTTTTTATGGGGACATGGGGCAACCAACGACAGATCACCAAGCTGGGTTTCAAATCTCTAAGCACTGAGAGTTGGGTCTGCTTCCTGTCTGGGGGCCCGGGAGGCCAGCCTACTATACAGATAGAGTCCACACCTCTGTGGACTCGGGTAATGGATTGGAGATTCTTTCCTGGGGGCCAGGAAAAGACAGGGCTGGTTGACATCCCCCAGTCTCTCACAGTCCTGGGAGGTTCCAGCAGGCAGCCTCATCCTGATGCCCTGAGAAGGGGTGGACATTGGTGGAAGGAGAGCGCTATCAGCTCAGAGGTGCCAGGATGAGGGCAGAGATTCAGATAGCACAGTGATCTATGGAGCTGTGGCCAGTCAGTCAGTCCGGGGAGGGATGGCTCCGGCCAGAGCTCCCACTAGGAATAAAGAGCAATAATCAACTATGAGAAGAATTTGCATTTCCATAACTCCCTGTGCTGAAAAGACAGGCACTTTCCCGAGGCAGTACGACCTGGTGTGGATCATTTATTTATAGCCCCTGAAGTGCTGCACAACAAAACCAGACATTCATTCAGCTCCTGAGCCTCCAGGGGGCTGTTCAGAGTGCCCCTAGCTGCTGTGGGTAGCTCACCCACACATCTGGGACTGCTGGCCACTCTAGGATGGCCTCCCTCACAACTGGGGCAAGCCAGGCTGCCCTGGGTGTGCCCAGCTCTTGGCCAGAGCAGAGGGAAAGAAAAGCAAATCTAATCATGCAAGTGCCCTGCGAGCCTGGAGTGGCCTCACATTTGTAAAAATCCATCAACCAAAGCAAGGCCCCATGGCGAGGGCTAGAGTTGAAGTAGACAGGGAAGAATTGGGTCACCCTTATAATATGATATACCAACTAAGCCAACCGCCTCCCAGCAGCCACTAAAATGAGATGCCGTCAATGGAGGAGAGGAGAAACCTAATTTGAGCTGATCTTAAGAACAAAAGGGCTGCTAGATCATGAAGTGGTCTGAGATGATCAGGTTAGACTAGTTTTTCTGCCATCAGACAGAAATGGGGTTTAGGATAAAAACTAAGTTTAATTGTAGAAAAATTAAGCTATGATTTTTGCTTATGTGATTTTGTGACTGCAATTTGTATCACTTCAAAATTCAAACCAAAGGTTTAAAAATTACAGAACAGGACTAGGGTTGTAGCTCAGTAGAACTGCATGTGCTTAGCATGCTCCAGGCCCTGGGTAACATCCACAGCACCAAATAAAAAAATAAAGGAAAAATCATCAAGTCACAAGACAGCAACCAAGTCAGTCTTAAAAATCATGGAAGCCAGCCCTCTGAGGAACTCCAACCCAACTGGCAGTTGCCACCAGAAGCAGATATGGATTGACTTCCAAGAGGAGAAGAGACTGGTGACACATTTTGTCTCACAGGGTGAATTCTGCAACAGTGTGTCCAGGAGCCTCTGACACCTTCCCTAGAATATCACCTTTCTGTTGACAACCATCTCTGTAATTGCAACAATGACTGCTTCAAATGTAAAATACCACTTATCTGACCAGAAGGCCCTTCTGGGTCAAGACAAAAAATAACGTTCAATTACTCATTGTGGAATGAATAATGCTATCATCATGAAGCCAGTTCTAGGGTGCAATCTACTGGATGAGGGTGGTTCATTTGGGGACTCACCTGAACGCCAAACTAAGTACGAATGTTCTGAGTCTCTCCCCGTGCCTGACTTGCAGCAAGTTGGCCATAGGAATGCAGGGGCTGGGGCCCAGGACAGCCAGAGCAAAAGGAGAAGGGACACGAATGCCACAGAGTGGAGGGAGGGGCTCTTCAGGTCTGGGCGATCTGTCTTATGAGAGGGAGATGTTCTCCCCACTTTCCCAGTGACATAAGCATGATGTGATCTGGGTGTATGAACCTTGTCTTGTCCATGCCTGTGTGAGTATGTGGGGATGAGAGAGAGAGAGAGAGAGAGAGAGAGAGAGAGAGAGAGAGAGAGAGCAAGAGTAAGCATGTGTGTGCATATGTGATATTGTGATATTTGTTCCAATGCCTCAAATTTTTTTCAAAGAACAAAACACGGCACCTTTCCCATAAGCATGGGTTGCGGCCTAGGGGACAGAGTTGACGGGATCTATTCTTTCTGTCCCGATATTTCTTGGTGACTAAAGGTCATGGGGTCCTGCAGGCCTCTTAGTCAGGAGTTCTACTTCAAATTGGGATCCCAAAGGGCAAGGACTTCCCACTCCACCTAAATAGCAGGTACCAAGTCAAAAGACGCCTGCCCTGAGGTGCCCGCTTACTGTGGGTGAACCAGCTCGAGGTGGTTTGCAAAGTTGATCTCAATGGTGCTTTTAAAAAGCAGGTCTGGAGTGCCAGGCCCTGCAGTCTCTGGGGACCTGGGAGGCTCTGCTGCAGAGCCAGAACACCTGGCCTGAGCTCTGGGGATTTCTTTCTGATTCCAGGCACCAGTGGCCACCCTCACCAAGGACTGTGGAAGTGGCGTGGAAAGCCAGAGAAACACCTCCAAAGGGTTGTGCCATGGATCATTGCCTGTAGAGTGGTGGGGACCCCAGCATCTTCAGGGCTGGGGCTGGATCCAGACCTCTGCAGGACATGCTAGGTCACTGATTCACAGAGGGACATAGAGCCCACTGGTGTCAGCCAAACACTCAGGGGACTGGAACAGGCAGCCCATCTGCACAGAGGGTCCACAGCTCCCAGATGAGGGCCTGAGAGCTGCTTTCTTACAGAGGAGCTCTTCCTCTCCCCAACCCTGGAAAGTCTCTCAGAGAGCAGGGGAACCCTACCCTGCCCACAGTGGGCAGCACAGGGGTCATCATCACCCTCTGAGGACCCTGAGTCACATCAAGCAAGAAGAAAGAGAAGATCTCCACAGTCCTTGCTCTGGTGTGCTGCTGTGAGGCAGGGTACAATTCTAGTGCTTTCCTGTAGAAGCTTCTGGAAGATCCCACAGGGAAGCTCGAGGTGTGGACACTGCCATCCTGAAGACGGGCCCCCAGCCCACTTTCTGGCAATGAGTGTGGTTCTTTAAACCATGGTGACACATAAACCTTTGGCCAGCAGGCCACTGTGCAGCTGCCAGTGCCCATGCTGTGAATGAAAGGGTCTGGCTGGAACGGCCTGTCCTGTGGCCTGGACTAGTCACCCAGACTTGGCCCTGCAGCCCTGCTTTCATGAGCCAAATGCTGGGCCCCTGAGATCCCTGTAAACAAAGGCTGTATCTATTTCAGTTCCTGTTTGGACAGACCTGCAGTCCCCATGGGAAGGGAGGCCCCAGCTGGCCCCTCTCTGGGGACACCACACAGTTTTCTACCCAAAGTGGCCTTGTAGAACAGCTGCAGATGCTGCCCAGGCAGGAAGTTCTTTCCCATTCCAGGGTTTAGCAGGTACTATGGGTTGCTCACACAACATGCCCCCAATTTTGTTCCAGGTCACCCTGTCCCCAGCTCCAGGACATGCTCTGATTGGATCAAACCCAAGATCATGCTCTGCTAACTGGCAGAGATTGGTTAGGAGAGGGCACTGGACCCAGGCTGGGAAAATTTCCTGGCTCTTAAGAAGATGCAGAAGAGTCAGTCCTTCCTCTGAGGACAATGTCTGGATGTGACAGTCCAAAGACACCCAGAGCCCTGTGGCCAACCTGCTGCCACTCTGCCTTCCAAAGTCAGACATGCAAGAATCCCTGCCTGTGTGGACTCCACCAGTGTCGCCTGGCCTCCCTGTTCCCTGCTGATGGTGGCCCCAGAGCCACTCGTACTGTAAATGTGGAAACACCTGGGGGCCCTCCAGGGTCCCCCTGCTTTGGCTTTCCATCCTCTCACGGGGCATGTCCTTCTTTTCCTCATTTTCCCACTCTTTACTCGACCTTCCCTGGCCACACAGATCAGTAGGAGTCAGGCCTCCTGACTCTTCCACCCAAGTCCTGCCTCCCGGTGGGACTTGAGTAGTGAGCAGCAGCAGCAGGAGCAGCCACGCCTCCTGAGCCCCACCCTGGTCAGGCCCTGGGCCTCGGGCTCACACTCCTTCATCCTATCCTGGCCTCCAGGGCCTGACCTCATTTTACACACTTGAGTGCAAAGGCCCAAAGAGGTGTGAGGACTTGTCCAACATCACCAAGCTGGAATCTGTCAGAAACAGAATCTGAACCCTCTGTAGATGGGCTACTCAGGGCAGCTGCCTTGGGCCCCTACACCCATTGCTCCCAGCATGGCCTCAGCTCTTCACCACACCTGTTGCCTCCAGTGTTTCAGGCAGAGATGGCAGAGGACCTTCACCACAGGAAGCAGGAAAGAGGGTGCCTCACACCACAGCAACCAGGGTCCTCAGAGCCCGTGAGGATGAGCTCTACTGCAGGGTGCTGGTGGCCTGGTTTTTGGCTCTGGGCTTGCCCACATGACTCCTTTTGGTCATTGACACTGTGCGAGCTCTAAGTCCATCCTCAAAAAAATTTGTCTGTTCCCACTTATTTTTTGCAATTTTGTCATCATCATGAGAGCAGCTGCTGCCCCTTCAGCCAGGACCCAGCCTGAGCACATTCCTCTGTGACACCTAGAAGAGAGGCATCCCTGCTGACCCTAAGCTCTGTAGCCCAGCCCAGGGAGACCACTCCCAGCTGCAATAGTGCATGAGTGAAGACAGTTGTGGTGGGCAGAGCCACCCAGCCACCTGGCAACTGCCTAAGGTGGTAGCTCCAGTTCATGGTTGCTTGCTACATATGTGATGGGGGTCATTTGTCCTGTTCGTACCCATATTTTCATATCTTGTGTGGTATACTGCCTCTTTGACAAAAGGAAGTGTTTTGCCTTGAGAGAGCTATTTCTATAAAATGTTCTGTACAAAATAATAGCATGCGATGAAGATGGCAACGGTGATGATGGCAATGATGTTGGTGACATTGATATCGATGGTGGTAATATGTTGGTAGTGATGATAGTAATGACGATGATGGTGATCATGTTCATACTGATGATGCTAATGATGGTGATGATGCTGGTAGTGCTGATGATGGTGATGATGATGATGATGGTAATGATGACAATCATGTTCATATTGATGAGATTGATGATGCTCATCATGTTCATATTGATGATAGTGATGGTGATGATTGTAATGGTGGTGATGATGGTGATGATGGTGGTGATGGTGATGACACTGCTTATGTTCATATTGATGATGGTGATAGTGGTAATGGTGATGATGATGATGGTGGTGATAGTGATCATGGTGGTGATGGTGGTTATGGTTGTGATGGTGGTGATGGTGGTGGTGATAATGATGATGGTAATGATGGTGGTGATGGTGGTGATGGTAGTGATGGTAGTGATGGTGGTGATGATGATGGTGATAGTGATGATGATGGTGATGGTGGTGGTGATAGTGATGATGGTGATGATGGTGGTGATGGTGGTGATGGTAGTGATGGTGGTGATGATGATGGTGATAGTGATGATGATGGTTATGGTGGTGGTGATAATGATGATAGTGATGATAGTGATCATGGTGATGATAATGATCATGGTGGTGATGGTAGTGATGGTAGTGATGGTGGTGATGATGGTGGTGATAATGATGATTGTGATGATGGTGGTGATGATGATGATGGTGGTGATATTGATGATGGTAATATGGTGATAGTAATGGTAGTAATGATGGTAATGCTGACAATGAAGATGACCATGATAATGATAGTAGTTCCTTAGGTCCTGTTGAGGCCCCTGGCTGCTCAGGGACCCCTGAGATCCCCATTCCTTTGGCCACAGAAGGAGCCCCTTCCTTCCACAAAGAGCTTGGTGCGGTAGAAAGCCTTGGGCTCCCGACCCAAACCTCCTTCATCTCAGTCCAATTATACAGCAGCTGCCAGGCACTGGTAGCTCTCTCTGATGGTATTTACCTGCCCCTGGCATTTTGGCTTATAAACACAGAGGATAACTCTTCCATCTTGTCATTTCTGGTAGGGGGATGAGACCTGACAAATAATGAGGTGATTACAAAGAAAAAGAATATCTGTGGTCCCTCTGTGACCTCCAAGGCTTTCTGGGAATGGACTCAGGCCTCTCCTGTCACCAGTGGTTCTCTCCAGAGTCACAGGCAACTGGGCCTATGCTCACCTGAAGAAGTTAGGGGGCACTGTGGCCACTAGAGGGAAAGTGGGACACCAAGACACACAGGTGAGAGCTGAATTCACTCTTTCCCTCCCAGAGCAGCCAGGTGCTCAGGCTGGGAAGATGGAGAGAGGACTCACTTTCTCCCAATTACATTCACATGGGACAGACACACCCCAAGCATATCCAGAAAAAAGATCAGAAGTATGAAAGAATGCTTCCAAGAATAGCAAGGGAGGGAATGTAAGAGGCTGCTGGGGGCCATGTTGTGGGCCGCACTGTGCCCCCCTGCCCCATTCATATGTCGAAGTCCAACCCCCTGGTCAGCAGGGCCCCCAGTCCAGTCCACCTGGGGTTCTTACAAGAGGGGAAATTTGGCCACCAGCCCACACAGGCAAAACAGGTGTGATCAGGGAGATGCCATTTACAAGCCACACAAGAAGCCAGGAACAGACCCTCCCTCGCAGGCTCAGAAGGACCCACCAGCCAATGCCCTGAATACAGACTCCAGCCTCCAGGACGGGGACGAAACACATCTTGCTGTTTAGAGCCCCCAGTCTGTGTGGCTCCAAGAAACAAATTCAGGGTGTCCAGGTTGACTGGGGAGAGGAGACCTGACCAGTACAGAGGCTGAGCCAGGTAAGGTTGGGAGAACATTCAAGATGAAAAGTGGGACCAGAGGACAGGGGCCCGACAGGAGCAAGCCAGGGTGAGGTGGGCTGGCGAGGAGCAAGAGTTTCATCCCCAACATCCTGGGAACCTGGGGGGCGGGAGTTGCGTGGAGCATCGAGGAGACCTCAAATCCACCACAGAATGTGCTGGGTCCCTGCTGGAGAACTGCTACAGGGCAGAGGTGACAGTGGAAGGGCAAGGAAGGAGGCCACTGTGTCACCCAAGCCAGGTGGTGCGGCTCACTTGGGGCCAGGGGCTGGTGGAAGGTTTGCTGGAAAGGAAGACTTGGGCCCGGAAGAATCCCACTTTGGAATTCCCTCTGGAGTATAAGATTTCCAGCAGAGAGCTGAAATTTCTCTTCAGAAGAGATTAGAGAAGGGGACAGCACTTTTATAACATGGGACTTTGTCAACCTACACAAAAGGAAAGAGAATAAACAGACTCCTGTGGGTCCCTGTCTTCCACCTAACCCCCAGATGTATTTTAAAGAAAATCTAGGACATTCTATGATTTCACCCAGATTTACTTTGGTATTCATCTGCAACAGATAAAGACCCAAAGAACCTGAGCTCTTCGCCACTGTCACCGTCACCGTCTCACCTAACAGAGTCGATCAGATGGAGAATTGGTGTCATGTTTGTTTGTGGAGGGAAGTGACCCAGCAGAGATCCAAGCTGCCAACCAAGGCAGAAGGTGGCCCTCCAGTCACTCATGTTCCACAGACAGGAGAAAGAAGGCCACCAGCCGGGAGAGAGGAGGGGAGACAGGCAGCAGGCGGGGGAATGGCTGGGAAGTGCAGGTGTGGCCAAGGGCCGCAGAGGCTCTGGTTGTGCATGACACCAATCAGCATGGTTGTGGGGTTTCCCCAAGGAGTCCAGCTGCACAGGGGCAGGCCCAGAGAAGGTGAGGTGCTGGGTAACCAGGGTCGCAAGACCCCTGGTGGGGAAGCAACCAGGGCAGGGACACACTGACAGACCCCCGAGTCCCTGCAGGGAAAAGCAGGAAGTGAACACAGTGGGGGTCTCACGAAGCCTGTGGCAGCACTGGGGCCCGTGGGCTGGAGGTGCTGAGGTCCTGGATTGTTGGCTTCAGGGTGCCACCAGGAGTCACGGTTCTCAAGGAAGGGTGGGTGGCAACCACAGAGGGAGGCCTGGGGGAGCCTTTTCTGGAGGGGGGGCTGTGATCAGAAATGTGGGGTGTCCTTGGCCTTGTAGGCACGGGGCCTGGGGACCCAGAAGAGAGTAATCGGAGAGACACTGTGATCAAGATCCTGGGCCAAAGAGGGAGAGGGCGGGAGAGTGACATCATCACAATGAGGAGTGGCTGTGGTTCGTGTGACACTCTGGCGCACCTGTCAGAGGAGTGGGGGTTCTGAGGAAGGGACAGCAACGGTAACAAGCAGGAGGTACACAGGACGAGAAGACAGCTTCTTCCAGAGAGGCCCTCAGGAGCCATCTCCTCCTGGGGACAGGCTTCAGTGGACAGTGGCACTCCGAAGGCCCTCTGTGTCCCTCATGCTCTGCCCAGGGCCTGTCCTATTTAGAGCACATTCTGTACACTCGGTCCCTCTTCTACATGATGAGAGGGCAGGAAGCAGAAGGACATTTTCTGCTCTGCAAGTTTCCCGAGTCCTCTGCCGTCTGAGCACCCCAACCCCAGCCCCAGCACTCGAGCTCCTGGTGGAAACCAGCAAGTCTTAACAGGCCCTGTCTCTGCATCTCTCCATCTGCAAATCCCTCTCGTCTCTCTCCCTCTGTGTATATACACACGGAGGATTCTGCCCAGATATGTGTATCTGTATATATATATGCAGAATCTGCAGGTGAAGTTGGTCGAACTCCCAGGCTGTTTTCAGGATTTGCTGTCAATCACATCCTACGAATGATTGACACCCATTGTCTGACTGCAAGAAACTCAGCCCTTCACTGCCTGCCCATGCAGTGGTGCCTGGTTCCTGCCAGGGTCCAGTCCTACAGCTGCTGCCCTGCTGGCTGAGTAAGTGGGAACAAGCCCAAGGGACAGAAGCTTCCAGAAGGGATTTTAGCCTCGGAATGGAATGGACATTCCAGTTCTAGGCCTGGCTTGCTGAAGGCTGCCTCCCCTCACCCCGGGCTGTGTGTGGCAGGACTCTGGACTCACCACTGTGCCCACCCTCTGGGCCCTGCACCCACCTGAGGGAGGAGCAGGCTTCTCTTCAGGGTCTGCCTGTCCTTTTTCATCTCTGCCCAGTACTCAGGCTAGGTTGTGATAAGAAAAATCATTTTGCCCTGCCGCAGTCTCTGGCTGGGCACAAATCACGAGTCTCCACACAGCTTGTAGATTCAAACAGCAATTCTTTATTCCCGAACTCACACCGGCCGTCTACAAACACGTTCTGGGGAAATCCACGTTCTCTGCCCAAATCCACACTCGGGTTTCTGTCTCCCAAAATATACTGTCTGACCCTAAGCACTCAAGAGGAACTCAGCAGCAGGATACGCCCTATTCTAAAGGGGAAACACCCTAATCTCCTATTATGCTAAACCGCCCTATTCTAAAGGGGGAACACCCTAAACACGGATCCTGCCCTGGTCCTTGAGCAAGGTCACCTTTCAGAAGTTTTTCCACTAGACAGCATCGGAGTAAGCTGGCAAGGAATTTGTCATACCTACTTGACTGATGGCTCCCAGCATTGCCCAGCGTTGAGTTGGTGGACTAGACTTCTCTGTAGAATGCTTGCCGAAGGACTTCGCAGAACACAGGAAAACCACCCACCTAGAGAGCCTGGCTGGGCAACCCCTCAGCCCAGCAAACCCTCAGTAAGAGTTTCAGACGCAAAACTGATTCCTCCACAAGGGTCTGCATCCTTGAGGCCTCCCCTTGTCCCTCCAGACCCATGAAGAGTGCACACTGCCATCACTCTTCAGCGGACACACTTAGAACAAGGTCGGCCTTTGCGGGCTCCCTCTGGGGCTCTGGGTCTGGCCTCTGGGACTGGCTCTGGGTCTGCCCCCAGTGGGGAGTTCTGCTTCTCCCCCCGTCTTCCAGACTGCACCCCGAGATTCGGCAGGAGGTCCTTGTGGCTCCTGGGTTGCCTTGCCCCTGGGGCCCAACTTGCAGAAGGCTCCTGATTTCTTTCTGTGTTTATTCTGGGCATGCCACTCCTGGTTTCCTGTGAAATCCCTGTGGATACAATGGTGACACAGGCAGGGGGCAAACACCACCAAGGGCTGACACACTGTACTTAAAGTGCCACATACACAGATGGGGTTCTGGGCTGGGTCTGCATGGAGGGCCCCTGGCACTCCTGTGCACTGCCCCTCTGTGTGTGCAAGCTGAACTCTTCATGACCAGGGTTAGACGACATATTAGCCCAATGGTTCAGAGTCTGGCTGGTACCACACTGCTGGGGTCAGGACTAGCTCTGTCACCTACTGAAGAACTGTCCAGGGGGAGTTGTTTAACCTGCACAGTGCCTCAGTTTGGTCATCTATATAGTGGGGACCTTGCTCGTTTCCACTTGGACACTGTTGAGAAGATGACGAAGCACTTGGGGTTCCTGCTGGGCTTTGGCTGGGGTTACTGTGGTGATGAAGGCTGTGAATACCCGGGACGGGGATGCTGGTAGATGGCCAGAGAATGCATCTCTCCTGACTGGAAGTCTAGAGGTCGCCAGTCCAGGATGGCATCTAGCTCCCCACTCCGCCAACCTTAGCATGCAGCTAGCTGTCCTAGGCCTGTTGCTTTACAGTCACAAGCCTCTGCCACACTCCTGGGATCGCACCATCCCACAAAAGCATTTGAGGCAGGGAGGTGAGGCAGAGGGGGCCTTCTTCTTAGGTCGCTTTGTCTTGAATCCATCTCACTGATCACAACTGACCACAAGCCAAGTCATGGAGCCATCTTGGAATGACGGTGATTGGCTCAGATCCGGTCCAGTGTGCCCCAGGGGGCTGCAATTGAGGGACTACCTTTCCTTTACCTCAGGAAATCCCATAGCACAAGAGTTAATAGCAAGAATCAACAAATGGGACTTACTTAAACTAAAAAGTTTTTTCACAGCAAGAGAAACAATAAGAGAAGTAAATAGGGAGCCAACATCATGGGAACAAATATTTACTCCTCACACGTCAGATAGAGCCCTAATATGCAGAATATACAAAGAACTCAAAAAATTAGACAATGAGATAACAAATAACCCAATCAACAAATGGCCAAGGACCTGAACAGACACTTCTCAGAGGAGGACATACAATCAATCAACAAGTACATGAAAAAATGCTCACCATCTCTAGCAGTCAGAGAAATGCAAATCAAAACCACCCCAAGATACCATCTCACTCCAGTAAGATTGGCAGCCATTAGGAAGTCAAACAACAACAAGTGCTGGCGAGGATGTGGGGAAAAGGGTACACTTGTACATTGCTGATGGGACTGCAAATTGGTGCGGCCAATTTGGAAAGCAGTATGGAGATTCCTGGGAAAGCTGGGAATGGAACCACCATTTGACCCAGCTATTGCCCTTCTCGGACTATTCCCTGATGACCTTAAAAGAGCGTATTACAGGGATACTGCCACATCGATGTTCATAGCAGCACAATTTACAATAGCTAGACTGTGGATCCAACCCAGATGCCCTTCAATGGATGAATGGATTAAAAAAATGTGGCATCTATACACCATGGAGTATTACGCAGCACTAAAAAATGACAAAATCTTGGAATTTGCAGGGAAATGGATGGCACTAGAGCAGATTATGCCTAGTGAAGCTAGCCAATCCCTAAAAAACAAATACCAAATGTCTTCTTTGATATAATGAGAGAAACTAAGAATAGAGCAGGGAGGAAGAGCAGGAAGAAAAGATTAACATTGAACAGAGACATGAGGTGGGAGGGAAAGGGAGAGAAAAGGGGAATTGCATGGAAACGGAGGGAGACCCTCATTGTTATACTAAATTACATATAAGAGGTTGTAAATGGAATGGGAAAATTAACAAGGTGAGAAATGAATTACAGTAGATGGGGTAGAGAGAGAAGATGGGAGGGGAGGGGAGGGGGGATAGTAGAGGATAGGAAAGGTAGCAGAATACAACAGTTACTAGTATGGTATTATGTAAAAATGTGGATGTGAAACCCATGTGATTCTGCAATCTGTACTTGGGGTAAAAAAGGGAGTTCATAACTCACTTGAAGCTAATGTATGCTAATGTATGAAATATGATATGTCAAGAGCTTTGTAGGGTTTTGAACAACCAATAAAAAAATAAATAAATAAAATAAGTTCTGAATATACTGACTTATATAAAATGAAACATCAAATGATTAAGTTACAATTTCCTATTCAGAAGCATTAATTGCCTGTGCCCTTGAAAAATTACAGTTTCAGTTGATTTGGTGATAAGTGTCCGGGTTACATAAATGTGTATCAATGCAATTGTTTATGTTCAATAGTCAAAATCAGAACACAGTCTCCTACAGTACAACCCGCACCCTCAGAATTATGTTCTTATCAATGAGCATTAATAGCTTCTGACCCCAGGTGATTTTTATTAGGTTGCTATCCACTGGGTTTGTACATTCCATTCAAACATTTTGCACAAAAGCATCAGCATCAGCCTAAGAGCTTATGTGAAAAAAAAAACATGTGATAAGTTCTAGGCACCAGTAGGTATGACCTGCACTTCTAAGAATGGTGCTCATAGGTGAAGGAGTAACCACTGCATTAGGGTCCTATAGGGGACATTCGGAGGGAGAGGTGTCAGTAATAAACTCACTGATCAGTATATCGCATGAGTCACTTATTTTACATGGGAAACTGGAAGACCTTCAGTTGGGACAAGGGTCAGAGTCATCTTATAAGACCTCACAACATCAAATTCCCATGTGCAGTGTTTGTAGCCAGCTCTAGAATTGTCAAGTGGAAAAATGTAGGTGAAACTGAAAAATTACTCTCTGTCTTTCCTAATGTCAGCACAGCATATCACCTTAGATGTCCCTTGGCTGTGTGTTGATTCAGCACTCTTTAATAAGCACAGATTCAACATGTAACATTGTAGTCACTACAATGCTGCTATCTTTCTATTAAAAATATTTAATTACAAAAGAATTGTATAGATATGTTTTAGATGTTAAAAAGTCTACTTGAATCATTACCCAATCCTAGCCCCATTCCCACAATTATTTATTTGGTATTCATGCTTCCAAACACTTTTTTTAGCATTTGCCAGTGAATAACTGTGCCAAGAGAAAGTATATAAAATTAATTTGGAAGGCTGTTTTTGTGTGATTTGCTGTTTTTATGTGATAGATATTCTGTTTTCCTTTTTAAGTTAAAAACATATTTTAAACATCTTTCCAAGTCAGAATATAGAAGGCTACTTTCCATCTCATTTCTTTTTATTCCATGGTATTAAGTATTATAGAATTATTTAATTGTTTCCTTTCATGAACATTTGGGTTGGTTTTTTTTTTTTTGCCACTATAAACAAGGCTACAATTAACATTCCAATACCATATTACTTGTTATTAAAAACACACAAAGCTAATTAAATCTCTTGGCAATGGAGGTGTTTCTGCTAGATTATAAAGAAAATTCCACTCAGCCAACTGGACCTGAGTATCAGGCAGTGCCAAATAGTTCCCTCACAAGGTTTTAAACAGGAGCCTCCTGCCCACCTGTTGCCTGTGAGTCCCACAAGGTAGGAATTTGAATTAACTCCCTCCCTCTTTAGAGGCAAATGCTAGTGGATTCAGTAAGGGTAAGATGAGGGGAAGCTCAAGTAAGCTTTTCCTAGATGAATCAGGTAAACAGGGTCATTTCTGGCACAAAGAACAAGAGATGACTGGCGACAGGGCCACACTGGTAATCTTCTCAAGGCTCTGACACCAGTGCTTGGAAGCTATGGAAGTAAGGAGCCACTGTGCCCCCTGAGTCTCTCCAATGACTGTTTTAACCTGTCCTTGAGAAGCTTGTGCTCATTCAGTGTAGAATAACCTCAGGACTGGGATGAAGTGCAGAAGAATTCCAGCTGTGGCTTGGCCTGCAGTTAGTGCCTGCCTGCAGGTTACTCCTGGGCTGTCCCTTCCCAAATAGCTTCTGGAGCAGAAATGTAGTCAAAACGTGAACTGAGTGGGTCTATTAAACCAAAGGTCGCTCTTGTCAGTCCAGGGCAGTAAGCAGACCTCCCAGCACCACCATTCTGAGAGCTTAGTTGGAAGCAAGCAGGAAGACCTTCCTACTTTTTATTTAGTTTTGAATGACTCATTGTATAAATGGTTAGGGTTGATTTCAGAATCAGCTTACTACTTTGTGTAGAGAGCAGTGTTCTCAGGTTTCACCAAGGTGGAGAAATCCCTGCATATGTTATTTATATGCCAACAGAAAGGCTGTTTTTTGTTTGTTTGTTTGTTTTTTGTTTTGCCAGGGGCAAGGGGTACCAGTGATTGAACTCAGGGGTTCTGAGCCACTGAGCCACATCCCAAATTGCAAAATGTAATAGGTTATTTTGTATTTTAGTTAGAGACAGGGTCTCACTGAATTGCTTAACACCTTGCTTTTGTTGAGACTGCCTTTGAACAATGGATCCTCCTGCCTCAGCATCCCAGGCTGCTGGGATATCAGGAGTGCACCACCACACCTGGCTAGAAAGGCAGTTTTTGAGGAGATGCCAAAATGTCTATCAGCTTCACTGTATAGAGATGAATGTTTGGACAATTTCTGTTTCAGTTTTTGGCTAAAACTTAGAAAAGATGGTTTAAAATAGAAGTGAGTAAGCACAGAATGTTCCTCCAGGGGGCCGCCATCCTGATTCCTGGTCCACTGGTATCAGGGTTTCTAATGTCCAGGGCTGGAGCAGTGAGTCATTAATGCCCTGCTGTCTTCCACTGTCAGCTACCTGCCTGGTTCACCTCTGGCCCCTTAAAACATCCATAAGCCATTTCACATCCAGATGAAAAGTAAGGGGTTTGCCTGCTTGGACGGAAAGTAAAATATAATTAAGGATATTTCATATGGTGTAAAAGAGAGAGATTTTTGAATGAAATGATGGAGGGTTTTCCATCCAAAGCTACCATTGACTGTTATCTTTCGTGAATGATTTACTTTCTTTGAGCCTTAGTTTCTTAACCTATTACATTTTGCTATTTGCCTTCAAGTGTGAATAACTGTGACACCATATAGAAAGCATGTAGCAGAATGCTGGGCACATGTATTACAAAATATAAATACCATCAATTGCTATCATCTAAGGGTTTCTCTAGAGTAGAGGAAAAAAAAGAGGGGTAGGGAACTTTCTTTTATTGTGAATCTGTAGCCCAGATATGTATTTGATGCCTGGTTGTCACTGCAATGCTGATATCTGGGACATTTTTCATCTAAACCTCTGCTATGCTGTCTATAAAACAAAAAGAAGTACCCCCATAGGCGCTTAAAGTCACATAATTAGAAAGTGATGGAACTGTGGTACACCAAACACATGTCTATCTTCCATGCCATTTTTACCAGAAAACTCATTTACCTGACTGCTAAACATGTTTCTTTTGCTCAAACAAAATGACAACCATGTTAATTTCATATTCTGTTGCATGTAAATGCTGAAATAACCTCAAATCCATTCTCTTTTTTTTCTCCACCAGTATCTATAATTATCTCAGTTTGCACATACACAAGCACAGCCTCACTGAGTTATACCTACATATGGTTAAATTTTGTTTATAGTGTGTTGGAACCAAGGAAAACACTGCAAATTTAAGTTGCTAAATTAACTAGAACATTGCTTGTTTCATGCCAGTAGTAAAAGATTCTGTAAATATCAAATAAAGTGGCACTGGGTTGGTTTGCTTTAAGAAAACAAAATAATCTTCTCAAGGGACAGATTTCTTCTTGCTATTAAGTTGCAGTTATTTCTAGATGTATTTTTTTTTTGAAGTGCATGTAGAAATTTCTGTCTGTGGAATTTCTTTATAGGAGCCATTAATTCCTCATGGAAGAATGTTCAAAGACAACTCTTACTATTTCTCAGGGTTAGTTTATCAATATATGATGGGGATATTTCCTCATGAAGCACAATTTTAAAATGATAGTTTAATTTCTGTCGCTATATAAAATATTTAGTGAGTCCAAGAAAAATAAATACAGACTTAAATTCTATGACAAATAACAATTTCCATACTATTAACATACATTTTGAATGTTTTAGAACAGGCTTTTAAAAACATATTCCTCTCTACCTCAGCCATAGAAACACTGAACCCCTATCTAATGTACCATTCCCTTGAATTTGCTATTTCCAGGGACATCGTGAGCTGTGATCTCTTCCCATGTGACTCTATTCCAGGTGCCCTGTGGGGATTTTGATGTTCTGTCTGATCTCTGTTCAATGAAATTTTTCAGTGTGCATCAAGGAGAATAATTGGCCCTAAAATTGGTGCATGTGTTTAAAGTCCACAGAAAGGAAATCAGTTGCATTATTAACAGACTGATCGCTGCAGGGGACTGTGTAGCTGTTTTCTAGCCAAGAACTCTGCAGTCTCAATGCGAACACACAATAATTGCTTGTTGATATGAAGTTGACTCCTCAGAGTATGCTTCTTAGCTAAAGTTTCCCATCTTTTCATGGGAAGTCATAGGGATTGAGAAATGAAGAAGATGTGTATTACAGTCATGGACACCCACTTCCTCTTATGGTTGTTCCTACCCACATGGATAGAATTGGCATTAGTGTTTCTCACCCAGGTGCTCTGGCAAAGCGGCACAAGAACAGCAAATTAGCCCAGAGTCCCTGGACTCCTAATCATTTTCTGTCTGACCTTGTGCAATTCTCTAAGCTATCTCCTTTTCCTGATGTGCAAAACAAGGGGATTAGATGATCTCTGAGAAGCCTTCAAACTCTAAAATTTCCTTGATCAACTGAAATGATTCAATAGTAGGATTCCTTGGATTGCAGGTGTTCTAAAAAAGGAAACATGTTTCTATAATTCGGTTTGACAATGAATTGACTCAGATTGTGGATCCTATGAGCCAGTTCTCATGATTCTTTATATTAAGTCATTTAGTCAAGTGTGGCCACATGCCCCATTTTATCAAGCTTGTGTTCAAAAGGAAATCCCATTCCATTTACTATTCAAATTAAATAACTTGTGCTTTCATCTTGCTTAATGCAAGAGCCACTTTATTCCATTCACTTGGTCTTCTGTCTTATTCCAGGCCCTTATCCCTAGGTCTGCCTACTTGGTTTAAAGGAAAAGTTTAGAGAGTGGTTTTGCCTTCAGATAAAGAACTTGGAAGACCTCCCTAGTCAGCCAAGGACTTTCTAAATATTGCTATTAGGGATTTTGCATAGGATGATTGTTGATTCATGGGCACATTGCTATCCCTGAGCATTCCTTATCACCTGGATTCCACTTAAAGCGTCTTTGAGCTGCATATACCTACACACAACGGATACATATAGCCAGCCACCAGTAAGGCCTGTCAGCTTGGATGTCTGGCACAGTCCCTTTTCACTGAAGATGAGGAGACCTGGACTCCTCCACCACTGCTTTCCTGGGGGCAGTTTCTCTGAGTAAAGTGATGGAAAAACCTATCTCTATTTCATTGTTAAGCCCTACTACTGCTGTCAGAGGTCTGTAGGTATATAGCTCTTTCAACTTACACATATGAACGTAACATGTTGCTCTTTCCTCATTGTTAAGAGTAGTGGGTCTAGAAATATTTTAAGTCTTAGCCACACACTGTACCCAGACCCAACCCCCTTCTGTGTCCCTAAGGCTTGCTCTATTTCCTACTTCATTAAGTCCAGTATCCTTAGAACAAAGCAGAGTTTTCCCTTGAAACCAAAGCACATAGTCCAATCCACAAAATGAAACTATTTTATATTTTTCTCATTGTGAGTAGTAATATGGGAAACCATCGCTCAGTGGCAATAATATCCATATGGGTCAGCAAGAACTAGAGTTCCAGTTTACCTCGGTCACTACATGTTCTAATTCCTATGAAAAAAAGGAAGATGCATCTTTACATCAAAGCCTGATTTCTCGGCTTATTTTTCAAAGCATGAGTCAAAGTGTAAGAGGAGGCAAGAGCATCCCACATAGAATGAAAAACAATTGACAGTTTGGTTCCACAACACTAGTTTTAACCTCCTGGGTAGTGGCATTTAATCCTGGCTGCTAGCTAGAATCACCTTCAGGGGACTTAAAGTGAAAACAAAAACAAACTGATGTCCAAAGTTCCCAATTAAATTCAAATTCCTAGGGGAAGGACCTAGGCATCATACATGTATAAAATGCTCTCAAGTGATTCAAAGGGTCAGATAGAAGTGAGATTTCTGCATCTTATGGAATGTCAAAGAGATAGGTGTACTCTCATATTAATTGCAACGTTACTCCAGTGGTCAAAATATAGAAGGCAAATAGGTGTCCATTAGAAGATGAATGAATAAGGGAAATGAGGAATACACAGTGGACTACTAAGAAGTCTTTAAACACAATGACCCTCAGTCATTTCCAACAACATGGATGGAACTAGCGGACATGCTGCCAAGTGAAATAATCCAGGCACAGGAAGACAAACACCACATGATCTCACTTACATGTGGAATCTTAAAAAATTGCTGTCATAGAATCAGAAGAGAAAGGTGTTTACCATAGTGGGTAGATGATAGTGAAAAGGGAGATGTCCTTTAAAGCATACACATTGTAGTTAGACTGGAGAAATGAGTTTTAGTGATCTGCATGGGACCACAGTTAATAACAACATATCGTGCATTTAAGATTTTTCAAAGAGAGAGATTTTTAATGTTCGCACCACAAAAAATAACTTGATGTATATGTTTGTTACCTTGATTGAATCTTTCTACAATGTCTATATTGATTACATTGTACTCCATAAATATGCAGTTATTATTAGATTTGAGATCTGCTGAGCTTACACAATGCTCTTACCTTAATAAGTGAATAGTCATAAATACATGTAGTCTGACCACACCACCCCAAATTCCCAAGAGGGGAAAATAAAAAAGGCTGAATAGAAAAATCTGCAGTATGAAGACTCACAATGCTTCTTTCCAGGTTTAACCTCACAAAGAAGAAAATATGGCCTTCATCTTTTTTTAAAAAATTGTCCAGGCAGCACATAAGCAAAATGAAAGAAAGTATGGGTAAAAAGGAAGAGGTGACAGAGTCATTTCAAGATAGGAAGGAGGAGAATGGCTGAAACTGGGGGTGTTGGAGTAATAAGGCAGTCTCCACTGATGAGCTGTAGGTAATATCAAAGGCACATTTTCAGAATATTTCCTTTTCAGTAATTGTACAAAGACTCCCTTGCCATTACAAAGCACTTTTCTTCTTGGCAGATTGAAGAATGCTTTACCAACTAAATGCATCTCAGTAATATCCAGAGCTCAGGTCCAACATAATCACAAGTTGCCTTGTTATTACGGAAGTAGCAGCCCCATTTAATAACATATTAAATGCATTATTCATTTATGTAACTCAGACCCAGGGACAGCTGCTGGGATGGAAATGGAACCATTCTGTAATGCAAAAAGCAGGTGTGTGCTTACTTGAATAAATTAACTCTGTATTTCTGCACAATTTTCTTCTAAATTTCAGGGACAGGTCTGGTAGGGCTAATGTGATGCCATTTTCATCCAAGAAATAAAATGGTTTCAGAATGGTTTTTGATGAGCATTTAAAAAAAAAATCACCAACAGCCTTCTCTGTGGCAGAATCCCAGGAGGATAGATTCGTGCTTTGGGTTGAAGCAGAGCTCCTGTTGCTGCAGGATTTGGGAGAACCTGAGGTCATGATTGGTCAGAAGGGGTGACAAACAAAAGAAATACTCTGCACTTCATGATTCCAGTAGCAGTGGTGGGCCAGTGCTTCTAGTGCTGCTCGCCAAGATGGAGCCACAGGTGTGCTTGATACTATGCAATTAAAAACCATAACCTGCCTTTAGTTTGCACACTGCCACACCTCTGAACCAGCAGGCAGTTTCTAATGCACAGTTAAACTCCCTGAGATGCCATGATTATTCCGGAGGCTTTTGCTGGTCATTTTCTTGCTACCATTGCTGTTACCAAAATGTTATCATTCTCCAATGTATGCACCATGGAAGTTTTTTTTCCCCTTTTTCCTCTCCCACCTGCCCTTACTTTCTCTCATAATCAGTTTACACCCATAAAAACATAAAAAGGAATTTCTTTTCTAGGCTGATGTTCAAATTGCTCAGGCATGACAGTGATCCAGCAGAATGGTCTAAGTACCGAAGCTGGAGTTTGGAGGCTGCCCAGTCAGCTAGGTGTTAACTCCTTAGTTGATGGATTATGAGGAGAAGCAAGGACTCCTAGGATAGAGATCAGCACTGCTCATTTGGTGAGTGAGGGGCTTGGAGTGTGTGGGGCAGCAGTAATAACTGATGCTATGCTGGCATGTCAACACGTAAACTGATACAGTTACACCAGTGAGGATTTCTAGATTCTCAGCTCTGCTTATTTGAGCACAAGGAGACCCTCAAGGAGCTTTAAAGTTCATTCATTTCTCAGGAATCCTGTGAAATCATGCAATTCAAAGAATTTCTATTACATGAATCATGAAGACCTCTTTAAGAGTGTAGAGGTGGGTCAATCTTACTACTGTAAAGAGGCAGTGCAGAAAGGATGTGTTATAGGGACAAGTAATCCAAATTGGCCACGCAAGAGGGCACAGAAGCAGAAGGAGCAGAAGAAAAGAAGTGGTTTCAAGAAGATTAGAAAGAGTTTTGGATGGAGCAGAGTGAGCTGGCTGGGGAGAAACTTCAGAAAAAGTAGAATAAAATCATCTTGTAGAGGGCTTCTGTGAAGAATTACAGGATTCGCACTTATCTGGAGGGCATTTGGAAACCATGAAGCTTGTGAACAGAGAAAAGAAATAACAATACTAACTGAAAATAGTTAAAAACATTTCACAAGTACTTGCTAAATGATAGGGCAGTTTTCAGCAATCTGGGTACATTAATTCATGGAATACTTGCACCTACCCCATGACATGAGTTAAGTATTAATGGTTGACCTTTGTGCTGATCCATAATGTCCAAAGTGCTTTTGAAAGTTTCTCATTGATTTTTTGACCCTGCTTTTAGCTTGTCAATCCTGAGATTCAGGAACAGAGGGAAGGACATTGGCTAGATGTAAATGAATTGGAAAACTGCCTGCAGCTCAGATAGATCCAATCTATTGCCAGTGTTGTCAAGTTTTCCTGGAACCTAGTTTTACCCATTCTTTCATGTACTATGTGAACTTTTCATGGTATAGTCACCAAGCTGAGTAGTAGTGCAAAGACATAGCTTACAAAGCAAAAGGCTTATTAGCTGGCCCCTTAAAAGTTTGCCAACCTCTGGTCTAGTATATTTTGATTTCTTCCAATTTATGTTCTACCACTAACTCTGGAAAAGTGAATTTGAGAGATCAAATATAACTACAGGGATTGCTGAGCCCCTTAGGGGAGAAAAAAAAAGATGAATTGGTAATACTGAACCTCAAAGTTCTTAAAGGTTGGTCATCCTGAATATACAGTTTCTAATTTACCGTGAAGCTGATAAATTTCTAATAAATTGAAAGGGACATATTTGTAAGATAATTCATTTATTCTTTTATTAGAGCTAAAATGAGAATAAGCAAAAGTTTGAAGGATTTACTCAGAATGCAAAAACTGAAGCTTCCTTGGTGTAAGGTTTCAATAGTTCAATCAGTATACTTTCTCAAGAAATGATTAGAAATTACCAAATTTAGCCAGCTTTTTCTGTACTGTGCCATTATTGTAGCATCCTTTCTCTGAACTGTAAGTTCCCTTGCCATCTATGCAGTAGTCCCCCATTATCCATAGCTTCACATTCCACAGTTTCAGGTACCCATGGTCAACTGCAGCCAAAAAATGTTAAAAGGAAAATTCCAGAAATACATGTTTTATTAGTTTTCAACTGTGTGTCATTCTGAGCAGTGAGGTGAACCATGCCTAACTCTACATCACAATGCCTTTGTTCTTCAGTTAACAGCGTCTCATCATGTAGCCATTGTTCACCTCCCATCATCAGAGGAAGATACTGGGAGTTCAGTAAGATATTGCGAGAGAGAAAGGGAGACACAGAGAGACCACATTCACACCAATGTTATTATAGTCTATTATTGAAATTGTTCTCTTTTATTGTTATTGTTCTTAATCTATTATTGTATCTAATTTGTAAATCACACTTTCTAATAGACATATGTGTATAGGGAAAAGCTTGTATTTATCAGATTTGTTACTATTCATAGTTCAGGCATCAACGGGGATCTTAGAACAAATGCCCAGGACTGTATTATTCATTTTGGTCCTTAATTATATGTTCTTTAAATGATCTCCTTAATTATTGATTTATGTCTCTTCATCCTGATTTTTGACTTAGTGTAGGGACAATGTCTTCCACTGTGTGTATTTCCTACAGTTCCGAAATGAAGAAGTGATTCATCAGTTGATTTGATGAATCAAAGAAGTCAATTAAGATGCAAATAATAGGTAACAATTTGTTGCTCCAATTATTTCTCTTTATTTATCTCTGTTGAATGCTAGATATGAATCAGCCCTAATGCTCAGAGTAACAGGGAAGGTAGGTGGTTGATGGCCCTGATGACCCTCAGGGCCAAGCAGCTCACTGTAGTAAAATCGTGGGAGTGATCTACTTTGTCAAGAGCTAGATGACAACTTGAGCTTTTCTCCTTTTAGGTATAGAAAGGTGGTTTCCAATAACTGCACTGATGGCGTCTGAGAACAGTACATGGCCAAACCACAGAAGTGTCCAGGGAAGGCCCCTCATGGGCTCCGGATCATCACTGCAGATGAAAAGCTGACTGCAGAACAGGGGCACAATGTCATCTCATGGTGAAGCTGGAAGAGGTAGCCTGATTCCTGTCTTCCTCTAACCTTCTAGAGCTGGTGATTTTGTTCTAACAAAGCATAGTTTCCTTTGAGTATCCTTTTTAACCTTCTCATTTTTGATGCAGTTGTTTTTTGGTCTTTTAACTTTGCTTTATTGGCACTTTCAGCAAAATATATTCTCAGGATACATTAACAGTATTTAGAGTAATTTAACCCACACATATACTCACCAACCTAAAAGATGCTAATGCTTTTGCCCTCTCAGCCTCACTTCTTGGCTTTTTGTTTTGTTTTTTTTTTTCCAAAGGAAACAGGCTGGTCAAACATACATCACAAAGGCAAATCGAAACATCACCAAGTCTAATATCTTTGACAGTTGGGAGCTTGTATTTTGGTAGAACCTGAGGGATATCATTGTGAGCATCAATTATTTTTTGCCAAACTATGGTTGTCTGAAATTTCTGACTACATAGATGGCAGATAAAATGAAGTTTCTCCTATGAGGTTTAGAATGCACACAGGGCTTTTGTCATCTTGTAAATGAAGAAGAAGGCCTCCCAAGGATAAGTACTTTCATTACATTATTTCAATTATTACACCAGGCAGTCCTACCTTCAACCATATTTTGGAGGAAGCTAAAATGTGCCCAGCACTGTACTGGGCCAAGCAAATAAAAAGGGATTTTAAAAGTCAATATTAAATATATACCATTGCCTTCCAGTTTCCTCTTCTGACAGTTCTTGGCTTCAGGTCTTTGACATGCATGGACTCCCCTGGAGAGCAGGTTCAAATGCTGTGTTTTGGTCACATGCCCAAAGATTTTTATTTGGAGAGTTGGCATGGAGCCTAAGAATTCCTTTTTGGAGCAAGATCAAGGGTTATGCCTTGTGCTTGGAGAAAAACAAACAAAAACAATGTCAGTGTTTTGGGGAGAGGACAAATAAGGAGAGAACAAAATCATAGGCTCTGGGGCATGACTTGAAAGAAAAAGGTGAAGTAATTAGGATTGCTGTGTCAGGTTACATCAAAATTATTTGTATTTTTGTTCCTCTGGGATAAATGAATATTGAGTTTGAAACCGTGGCTTAGATGATGCTTTTCCTTCTGGTCCAAGGGATACTTAAAAACCAGTGCTTTAATTGAATACTTTTTTCCTAATACTCCTCAATGAGTGCCTTTCAAGACCAATATTCTAAAGACTGAGATTTCCCCAAAATCATGTATTGGGACTAGAATAATACAAGTTAATTTAGATCAATTGGAATCACTTGTATTTCACATAAATAAATTCTGTGGGGACTTCTGCCTGAGGCTATGACAGATTAGCTTGCAGCAAACCAAATCAAGAAGACTGGGAAGCTAAGTTCTCTTCACGAGAGATGAGGGATTCCATGGGATTAGTACAATATTTTATCTTATATTTCTCTTGAAGAACTTTGTCAATTGATATATTATACTATATAGTAAGCTTGGATTTCAGATTCCTAAATAAGACCAGACAGAAAGTGTTGGCTAAAAAGGAATAATAATATTAATAATAATAATAATAATATTATAAATAAAGGAAATGAGTAGTAGAGCACTTGCTTAGCCTGTATGAGGCACTGGGTTTGATGCTCAGCAAGACATAAATAAATAAAATAAAGTATTGTGTCCATATACATCTAAAAAAAATGGTAGAAAATGATGAAATGATAGGTAGGTCTAACACAGATGGAATTATAGGCCTAGCAAAGAGGGACATTAGGAGCAAGCATCACCTCTGAAGAAATAGTGACTAAGAATGTTCTTAGAGTCTAGAAATGGAACAGAGTCAAGAAACAGAGGTATATAAAAATATATGTTTATGTATTATCTAATGAAATGAATATATATGAGTATGTGTACTTATAAAGAATATATATATATATATATATATATATATATATATATATATATATATATTCAGTAACAAATACATAAATATCAATAAACAAATCATAGTCTTTTCAATAATGGTGCTGCAACATTGAATATCTACATGGGATATTGAGGCCATTGACTATCCTATGTCTTCCCATAATATGAGAAATAATTCTCACTGGACTGTCATTCTAATTTGGAAGGTAATACCAAACTTTCTAAAATAAAACAAGAGTATCTTCATGACCTTGAGTTTGACAAAGATTTTTTTTTAAAGGAAACAACCCGCTGGGCATAAAGAATCTATGCTTTAGAGCACATTAACAAATACTATATAAAATCAAACAAAATATAGTACTTTGTCTTTAGATCTTTGTGGGGGAAAAAAAATCTCTGTTGGATTCTTAGGGAAGAATTCATTTCCTAGACCAACCCTCTACTCTGTTTACCTGCATTATATATTACCCAGAGACACATGGAACCTGAATATGATTCGCCAAAAGGTATCTCTTTTGAAGTAGTAGATGTTTACTCTGTTGCTCCATTTCTTAGAACATAGTAGAGCACTCTCTGAAGTAAGACCTTTGGCTCCTGGTCAGCTCAGACCTTTGAACAAATGAGAACATACTTGAGGGGCATGGCCTTGTCTCAATTCTATCTGGCTTTCCAAATAACAATAATTATCAGGCATTTCACATTGGGCTACCTGACATGGGAAAATGGGAACAGACTGGGTGACCTGGTACTAAGATGTGTGAATTCATGCCTTCTGCTCTCAGGAAGGGAAAAAAACATATTAAGTCAATTCATTCCACTTGAGTGGGTGAAGCTACATTGGAAGGGATAAAGTCTGCTGCCTTCTGCTGTCAGACATGGCCCCTGAATGCTCTTATCTCCTGTGCAGACATGGAAGCCAAGACAACTGACTCCCATCAGGAGGCCCTGGAGACCACACATTTGAATATGGGATTCTGTGCTTATTCTTCACAGACTCTTGCAGAAACAACCTCAGTTTTTCTGTTGCTCTCTTGATTATGCACATAGGCATGTGTGATAAATGTAATGAACAAGGGAGAGTAAAGGTCTCTGTGTATCCAGGGAGCACTGAACTTTGGCACAATTAATGACAATTTGGATGTACATTTATTGAGCAGTATCAGTTCTAGTTTGCAAGTGCATCACTTGGATTATCTCATTTAGATCTCACAGTGCTCTATGTAAATAGGTGGTGTCATATTTGCCATTTATAGATGATGTAGCTGAGGCATAAAAAAGCAAAGTAAATTAGCTGAGATCATACACGTACTAAGTAGTAGACTCAGGAGTCAAAGTTAAAGCTTGTAGCATCTTTCTATAGTTTCTCTATGATAGAAAGAAACATTTTCTGAGCAAGAACTTTCTGTAGTTTCTATGCCTCTGTAGAAACCCTTGGCTGGGGGCAGATAGTAACAAAGATAAAGAAGTAGAAAGGAAAACCAACATCATCTCTGCCCAAGCCAGTTTGGCCTACAGGTGCTCATTGTCAGACAGTAGTTGACAAATCTACTAATATTTTCCTTATTTTATGAGATGATTTATACTTTCAGACCAGTTTGTTGAAAAACATTTCAGCAAAGAGAGATACTAAATCCTCTCTTGGGTTTCTCCCTCTTTGAAAAACTATACATTTCATGAATACCTACTTATATCTGAAATTGTTGAATTTATTCTAAAGAATATTGAAAATCATAAGCTGTGAATGCAGTACCTAAGGAGTTTAGAATTCATGTATAGTAAATCAAATTTCTCCTGTGGCCTAGGTATGAATTAAAATGTAATTGTTTAATAAAAATTAAATCCCAAACTAAAACGATTTAAAAATTCCCCACAACTGGCAGCACATGTTGTTTCTAAATCCTCCTCAGACATTTCTGAGCATTCACTTCTCACTTGAACTTGATGCACCTAATTTGCTTTGGAAATAGTGTCTCACTCATGCCCAGTATCTAGTGCCAAGTGTTATAAAATAGGAATATTTAATGTCATTCCTCTGATACCTGAAAAATAGCAAGTCTTTCTGGTGCCAAAGGGATCCAGAGGTCCCTGCTACCTTATGATGTGACATCATGGTTGTGATTAATGCAGAAGTGGACGAAAGACTCCCCTTCCCTAGAAGGATATTTGTTTTTACTTGTGCACTGAAGCCTGTGTCTCTGTTTCATTGTTCAACTTTCTCCTATAGTCTTGTGGTCCCTCTTGGGCTTGGAGGATGTATGGGCTGATGAAGCCCTCTTTTTGTTCTCAATTACTTACATTCAAACCCTTTCACATAGTTTCCATCTCCTCTGCCTATTACCTGAAGCACCATAAGGCTCAGGAAGCAATAGTTAGATGTATATCTATTTATTTGTTTTTTAATATATATTTTTCTAAGCACCAATTTTATGTAATGTACTTTCCATTCACAAGTAGACTTACTTTAGGTGTAAGTGGGAATACATGTTTTTGAGTTAACTAGGACCTCTGCTGTATCAAACACTATGTAAAAATCCATCCATATGAAGCATAAATGACTAAAAAGTACAGAACAAAAAAACAAATTTGCATCACATTATAATAATATTTTTGACATTCTCAAACTATGAATATCATTTAGGTAAGAATCATGTCACTTCTAGTTGCATATTGATAGAGCACATTTATAGAGAAAAAATAACACAATAAATATGTGTGGATTTGAATAAGCTTATCCAGGAAGAACAGAGACAAAGCCCAAACTTGGAAGAAAAAGACTGTTGAAGTTTGAATACCTTACAAAACAGGTTAAAATCTCCATCTGAAATCTAAGTCTCTTCCTTTATCCTCTAATTGTGCATGTCCTAATCGCAACACAGGAATACATGAAGCGAAGCCCAGTAGCCCATGCCTGTAATTCTTGCTTCTCAGGAAGCTGAGGCAGAAGGATCACAAGTTCAAGATCAGCCTGGGAAATTTAGCAAGACTCCATCTCAAAAGTGAAAAGAGCTTTGGATGTTGTTCAGATGTAGAACACTTGCCTAATATGAGTGAGTCCTGCATTCACTCCCCAGTTGAGAGAGAGAGAGAGGGGGAGAGAGAAAGAAGAAGAAGGAGGGGGAGAGGGAGAAATGGTAGAGAAGATGACCTTGATAAAACTTGATAACATTGCCAAAATCAGAGCAAAGCAGAGAACTTTCTCTTATTGACAATAGAAACTCAAAGATAAGGTGACCCAGGCTAGCTTGCAATTTCACATATGAGAGTAAGTACCTAAGCTAGAGTACTGCAGATTTTACCTGTGTATAAAATTAAATCCCTTCTGCAAATAGCATATGAAGTCACTCTCAAAATTTAGGTGACATAAGTGACTTCCTAATACAGTTTCTCTAACATCCCACAGTCTGCCTTACCTAAAGTATTACTCAGAGGTCAACATAACTGTTGCGGTTGATGAAAAATTCCATTGTCAGTATCCATCCCTTCTGCTTTTAGAGTTCTCTCCATATGTATGCTAAAGGAGGGGGGAGCTTCATTAGGATCAGAAAGGCAAAGGAGTGGTATTGCTTCCATCTCAAACTCATTGTAGCACAACTGAGGAGAATACTCACATGCACACACACATACATTGTATTTGTTCATTGTTGTCTCTGTAAGAACAAAGAACAGTTGATCCAAGAACCAACCAAGAAGGAAGTGGAAGAATCTATGAGGTTGTGTCTAAGAAGCCAAACCTTTTCAACTATGCCTGAGTTGAAAACTATGCCAAGTTGATCAAAGATATTTTTGCACTGAGACCTAATCATGCAATGAGAGGTGGCATTTCAGCATTTGGAGACTGACTCAAGGTGGATGGTCTCTGGAGCACTAACAAGCACCTGATGAGCCTGCAGACTTTCAACATGATAACTGCACAGAGAAATCCAGAGCAAGATCCTGCAGGCACAGGGTGTTTGGTGAAGGACCAAATCCATTTCCAGAACTCAACACAACTAATTTGGGAGTAGTGCCTGCATGTTACAGAAAATAAATCACATCTGTTTTATACCGCTGTAAGAATAAAGAGATGCCATTTTGTGCATACTTTAAGATTTAAAATTAAATCTGAGGCAAGAGACTAAAATTAAAACTTTGAATGGTATCTTGTTGTTTTAATACTTCCATTTACATACAAACACTGAAACTTAAAAAGGAAAATTCATGGTTACATTTCAGTGAGATTTAAGTGAAACCTGAGGGCTGTGTCCTCATTAGATGGATTCCAATGAGCCATAATTTCACTTTCACATACATTGAAAGACTGATGGGGCATGGACGTGCCCACAGTGTAATAACACTTCATAAATATTGCAGGGTACTGGCCACCATCATATAGTAGAGAAGATGGCCTTAATAAAACGGGCTGTGAGATGCTCCTTTGTTTGAATTCATGACAGAAATTGGCCTACTTTTTTATCTAGAAGAAAGACTATTTAGAGCCTTTAGAAGTGGCACAAAAGGGTTGGCAGACAGTGTTAAGTTGGGGCAGATATCAGCTCAGTTCTGACATACAAGCCTCAGTTGTTTTCTCCTTCTACACAAAGGAGCAAAAGCTGAAATCAATGAGCCATGAGATTTGAGACTTTCTCGTGTATTATTGCTTACTCCATTCAGCTTTACTCTCTTTGACTCTAATGAGGCAATTGAGCCACTTCATTTCTCTTCCCGTGTTGCCTGAGATTACAAAGGAAAGAAGGAAATGGGGCAGGCAGTTAGGATTGTCTTCAGCCAGAGGCCTAGTGTCTAAAGTTCAAGTTGCATTGATTGGGCTCCATTGTTCTCTCCTCTCAAAAGCAGTACACATAAGTTGGGGTATTGTTGTTCCTTAGGGTCTCAAAGGAGAGATGTTTGCAAAGAGTTTTGCTCCACCTTGACCAGCAAAGGGAGATAACTGGCTGATTACTGAGGGTTTCAGCTCAATGAACATCCTAGGGCTTAGAGTCCTGAAATAGTCTTCAGTTTGGAATTTTACCCTCCTAGCCTGCTTGATTGAGGCTCTAACGTTCCACATCATTAACAGGGTGGCAACGACCCTCCAGTAAGGGCTTCACCACACCTGCTAATCCTTGACTGTGGATAACTTCCTCTAGCTCAGGCTTTGCAGTTTACCATTCATTATTCTATGCCTCAGCCTCAGAGCTCAGTGTTCAACCTAATCCATAACTGATGTGCAATGGAAAATTTCTACCATGTCACAGCAGCACTTGAGTAAGTGCTGCATGTTCACCAGAGTTGAGATGATCCCATCAGCCCAAAGATGTATTAGGATATGTGTGTGTGAGTGTTCAATACCACCAATGATAAGAATAATGGAATTATAAAAGTCACTGCCTATCTGAACTAGAAATAGCAATAAGGATCCTCGGGTCTGCCCATCTTTATTTTACAGGCAAAGAAATTAAGATCCAAATATTTAAAGTATTGCAAAGGACATGCAACTATCTGTTCTAGCTGACCTCTGCAAGGCACCTCTTCCACATATAGCACCCTGCTAGATCTCTGTAAACTCACTTTGATTCCACAACAGCCTAATAATTTGGAAAGGGGATGAAGCAACTTTAAGGTTAAGAAATGGTGCATCCATTTCATAGAAGGGGTTGTGTCACTTGGTGAAGTCCACCAAGTGATGACAGGCATAAAAACTGAAAGGTATGTGAAAATGTCTACAGCAAAATCTTCAAATAGCGATTCCACAGCTGTTATGGTAATCTTGGTTATGTGTATGTGTTCAGGAATTCTCCTTGATTAAGATGATATTCACCAATCTGTTGACAATCTGCTTTCTAGGTGGCAAAATTGTGTGCAATTTTAAATTTCTTTTTCATCATTTTTTGACATTTCTCCAATGAATACACCATGACTTCTCTCTCCGTTTCTTTTCATAAAGCTTACATATTTCTATTACATCTTTTACTACTAGGAAAATCTCGTTGCCCAGGTTGATTCCTAAAGGAATCTTCCTACTACTCATTTAAAAAATGTAATTCTGTTCTTATTACATAGTTGAATGTTTTACTTTATGAGTGATTTTAAAAGTCACTCAGAAACATTTATAAGATTTATGTCCCTTGGTAACTCCATAGTTTTTCTGCCAAAGTCTACTGAGGTAATTCCTTAAGCCACCATGTAGTGGTAATATAGAGAAAATTCTTAGTCATTTAAAAATACCTACATGGAGTAGAGAGGCCCCAATTTATAGTCATCTCTCTACTTACACAAGCCAAGTGTGCCTCTTCTATGTGCGCTGTTCTACCCTAAGCCAGGCACCAAGTACAGAAGACATAAAAACAAAATTTGAAAGTCTGTAGTTCCTTCAAATATATGGTGTTATATCCATTTGAAAGTGAAGGAGCAAATCATTTTTGAGGTTCCTATTGGAAATTCTTGATCTGAGTGTTACATCTAGAAATACCTGAAAGTTTAGTTGGCAAATCCCAAGGATCAGAGTCCTCAGAGAAAGGCTTAAAAACCGAGCTAGTTGCCATCTGATTAATAAAAGGTGAAATTATCACAAGTCAAGTCCAATGATGTGTTGGTCAATACTGTGGTCTCTCTGGTATCCCTGGCCTTATCAGGCCTAACTTATGCCTCGAAACATTACCTACCACTCTCTTCAATGTGATGGCCATTTCTCCTCCGGGTCAGACCATACAAGTTCATGTTGTCTTTGCTTGCCGAGAGGCCCAGGAGACCTGTGTACCTGGGGAGACACCTGTGCTTTAGAAAACCATCTCTGAACAGGCAAGGGGAGGAGGCTGCCTCTGTTCTGCACCTCTTCATGTGGTTCAGAGCTCAGGTTTGAAACTAAAGAAAAGCCCATAGGGCATGATTCAAACCAGAGGTGCTGGGGAGACTCTCTTCCAGCTGTTCTGGTGGGGCAGCCTCAGCTTTCAGCATTGGCAGCACCTCTTGAAAGGAAGACAAGAGGCCCAGGAACTTGCTTGGAGACAAAAGATAGTACAGTTGTAACTGCCTTTTGTCATAGAGTGGTTTGTTCTGCATAGGAAGTTCCCAGATAGATCACCATTATAAAATCTCCCCTGGGAAGGCCCAAATGGCAGTTATAACAGTTACTTCCCAATTACAGTCTCTCATTCATTGTTCAAACACTCACACCACCAGGGGTCCTCATAATCAGAATTTTGTAGCTTCCATGGTATTTTATAGAGCCTGGCACATTTCACTGGGAACCTCTTACATCAGTATTTTCAGAAGAATTTTTTACACATTTTCATGCCCCTAAAGAAATTTAATTAGTGTCTTACTCTGTTTTGTACTGGTCTAACAGACTGAGATGAGTAATTTATAAAGAACAGAGATTAACTTGTTACAGGTCTGGAAGCCGGGAAGTTCATAGTCAAGGTACTTACATCTGGCAAGGGTCGTCTCATGCATCATCCCATGGTGGTAGGTAGGTTGGCAAGAGAACATGTGTACTAATGAGAGAGAAGGGGCCCACATTCATATTTTTATCAGGAAGGCCCCACCTCTCAGCACTCTTACAATGAACATGAAGTTTCCAGCTCTTGACCTTTGGAGGGCGATTTCAAACCAGAACAGTCAGCCCTCTGATTTCATGTATGAATGAATGCTCACTCTAGCACCCAACTAGACATGAGCACAGCGGAGCAGGATGAGTGTCCTGTGAATTAGTAGGAGTGTGAGACTTAGAGTTAAAAAGGACCAGTCTAATGATTCTAGGAAAATTCAAACAGGCCTGAGTCTTTCAGGGTTGAAGATTAAATAAGATAATACACAGAAAGCAATTTCTATTATTTCTTGCACAATAAACTTTCAAGAAACCTTTCTCTGCTTCTTAGTGACCACCAAGGTATGTTCTAGAGTAATCTAGTTTGCACCCCAACTTTGTGTGTGAGTCACATGAGTTCAATCCTATTGAATAAGTGCAGTGTAGATAAAACTTCTATCCAGTGCTCCTTCCACTGGCTGATTAAACATCTTATTTGAAGTCCAGGGTAAAAGGAAAGTGAGGAACGGGGAGACAGGAAAACGAGAAATGAAAGATGGAGACCAGGCAGAGATACACATAGGATTTTATTTGTCAGAGCCAACAAATAAAGGCACATCTCTCCATAGATGGAGAGAGGCAAAACAGGCTTGGGGATTTGGACTTTTATGGGGTGGTCTCAGGGATTAGAGAGCCAGGTGGGTCCTGATGCTGTGTGTGTGTGTGTGTGTGTGTGTGTGTGCGTGCATGTGTGTGTGTGTGTGTGTGTGTGTGTGTGTAAGTGTGTGAAGTTTCAGGATTGTTACGAGGGAGTTATGAGCCTTTCTCAGAAACAACCTTGGGTTGGAAAGTGAAATGTTTCTTAAAATGGTGGCTGTCACTTAAGATGGCCAGCCAGATGCTAAGCAAGGACCTTACACAGGACACTTTGCTCCATAGTTTTCTCCTTTCCCACTTATCAAGATCTTGCTAACCTGGGTCTGCCTACCTGGAGTAGTATGCTAGGTAATGCTGAGTGACTTGCTCCCTGCCTAAAGATTGCCATAGGATAAAGGGCTGAGGTCTATGATTTCTGTTTAGGATGCTCAGTGCAGCATAAGGATTTTTTATTTTGGTCTCTTTTTTTTTTCTTTTTAAAATTTTTTTTATTTGTTCTAATTAGTTATCCATGACAGCAGAATGCTCTTCAATTCATTGTACACAATGGAGCCCAATTGTTGACTTGTCTGGTGGTACACTAAGTAGAGTCACATCATTCATGCAGTCATATACATACCTACGGTAATGATGGCTGTCTCATTCGACCATCTTATTTTGGTCCTAATTTGTGGTCACAAGAATACTTAAATAACAACAGATACCCAAACTAAAGTTGACTATGTTTCATCATCAAATATAATATTGGTGTCACATTCTGCTTAGGTCCCATATATTTAATCAATATTTCAATACTTATGGTAACAGTGGAGATAAAATATTGTGATTTGCAATGCTTCTATCCCCCTTTTAAATCTAATGGGATCACCATTTCCCCACTTTTCTCCCCTGTCTTTCAGAGCTCCTGTTGTATTCGGGCCCCTTCCTTTACACCACCCAGGCCAGAGTAATCAGTATGGTTACATTGGTTAACACCCTTCTTTGTTCTCATACCCACCCACTTAGACTTATGGTATATACACTGTGACATTTTTTGTTTATTTTTAATGAAATGGTATGTACGAACTCGGTCTCTACAATGCGGTTTTTGTCAGATGATCTTTAAGCTCCTTCGGAGACAAAATGTTACCGAAACCTGAATTAAGCCTACTGTCATACTCTGACAATGAGCTTGGTTTCATGCAGTGTGTCTCTGACACTTCCTTGTATCTCTGTGTCTTGCTTCTGGACTGAGGCCTTGGTGCGGACTTACTATGCCATTTATTTTTTTCTCTGAGTCTATGTCACAGAATCTGATAGACTCACACACCTTTCACTGCTTCGGTTAATCTGGGCTTCATTGTGGCTGATTGATACATTTGTTTTTCTATTGCAGAAGTCAGTGATGCCCTTGGAGAATCCCCATCTGGATTTCTTGTGGCTTTTCTGCTTTTGCCAGGCACTTATTTGAGCCAGTCTTCTCAGTTCTGCGTCTATATTAGCGCAGGTGACTAAAGGGCTTTGGAAGTAAAGAATTTCTGTGATAGTCCAGGGGTTTGCTGGCCTCAGTTCAGGTGCAGAAACAATGGCTTTCATTCATTAAATTCAAGTAACTCTCAATTATACATAAAGTTTCCCCAACCATGGATTATGGAAACAGAGTGTTTCTCATATTCTCTATCTTCTCTATGGCTTGAGCATGATACTGCTTCACTGGGGCCAACCCTTCTTGAGTTAGAAGTGTCTAAGTCAAAATGTTGACCAAGGAGAAAATGGTCAAAGCTGCGAATTGAGTCAAACAAGAGAAGAAAGTGAAGCCTCATCTTATCATCTTTCTCTCACCCTGAAAGGTATTATTAGGAACTCTCACCTGAAGAAACTCAGAGAAAACTGTGCTAAATGGACAGTCTAAAACGCCTCTATAAAATTCTTAATAGCTGTGTGACTCTAGGAATCTTATTTAACATGTCTCTGCCCCAGTTTCCTACTATATCAAAGAGAAATTGCATCTGTCCTTTCAATCTCCCAGGTATCTTAACGACTAAATGGATAATATGTTAAAAATTACCATTTTGATAAACACATTTTAAATGCACAACAATCAAACTGCATTAAAAATAATTATCTGAATCCAGACATTAACAGAATACATTCCAGCCTTTAGGAGTTTGCAAATAAGTATGGTATCAGACAGCGACTCATTTTCCTAGAGAAGGCAGCTAATCTTGACTGCACATATCCCAGAACTTCTGTGAGTGATTGTGCTGTATTCCACCAACAGGGAGTTTAGTCCTTCCATTCCCGGCTTTATTAATGCACCTTTAGCACTTCAAATCCTAGAGCATCCTGAAGAAACTTTATCATCACATTAAAATCTAATAAGAATAGCATCATTTTGTGTTATACTATATTCATCTTTGGATGAATCCAATCACAAGAAGGCCTGCCATTCAACAGTCTGAACCAGAGGGCCTCAACCCTGAGTACAGCCCCATGTAGTGGGGGAACTTCTAGATCTGCAACAAGACTGAGCATCCTCCCCAGAAATCATGAATCATGGTTCTTGGGAGTAGTTGGGCATCAACATTCAAAAAAATATCTATAAGAGATACTGCTGTTAAATGCTCGGAATAATTGATTATGTCACCAATAAACTATTTGTGAGTTAGTTTTCAGAGAGATGCATGTAACTTCATGAGGCAGCTTTTGTTTTCAGTCTGCCATTATCTACCCCAAATTGCCTGCTCATTAGCTTCCCAGCATACATGACCCCCTTCATTTCATCCTCCACATGGTAGTGGAGAGATCATTTATCACCATGCATCTTACCCCAAACTTCTGCTTGGCACACTTCAATGGCTGTCCATTGCTCTTAGAAGAAAGGTCAAATTCAGAAACTAGACCCTCAAGTCCCAAAAGGCCTGTGTCTCCTCGCCAGCCTCATTTTACAAGATGCTCTTGTCAACTCTTTCTTCTTCAGTCTCCTTTACCTGTTTCCACTGTACCATCTCCCCTTGCCACAGAGCCTTCCACTCTTCTTCCGTCTCTCTTTCTCATCGCCTCCCTCACCTCCCACTCTCTCACTCAGTTTTTTCATTTGGTTAATTTATTTTCTTCCTTCAGGTTTTCTCAGCTCAGTTATCATTTTCTCTGGGAAGACTTCCCTGAAGTTCCCAGTTTATGAGCTTTGCAGCTCTCCTTACTGTATGAACTCACCATGCCCCAGGACACTCCTTCATGCCTTTTTCTTTCTGGTGTGATTATTTAAAATGCATTTATCTCACTAATGATGTGGAAGCTCATGAAATCTCAGGCCATGTTTGTATTGTCGATTTGGTTAATATTTACCTCCCTGCAGACTGTGTGTGTGTGTGTTTAGGAGATATATATGTATATTAAGGTTAGATATATGTCTATCTAGATATATGTACATACATCTAGATAGGTAAATGGATCTTCTAAGAACCTGATTCTGCTGTGGTCTTAGATAGTGTTTGGGCCTCAACATTTTAAAATATTTAAAACATTTTCCATTAGAGATGCTTATCGTGCATTCATGTAAACATTGAGTAACTCCCTTCTTTCACCAACTGTATGCATAGAGAACTTTATCATAAATCAAGATGTCAGAATATTATCAAGCCAAAGGACCACATGAAATCCAGACAGATAGAACTTGGAGGGGTTTATGTAATTGACAAGAGGTCTAAGTCAAGGACAACTAAAGGAAAATAGTGAATACCTAACAGGAAATTCACACCAATGTAGACTGAAATGATGTTGGCTGACATTTTAGTCTTGCCGGTTCTGTGGGTGGCTTATCTCTCCTTCACTCTCTGTTTGTCTCTCTCTCAAGGGAGAATGAAGCAGAGTTAGCTGTAGGTGGAAATCTCCCCTCCGTCCTCTTGTAAGCGATGGCCCCTGTCTGACGCCTTTTTTGTCCCCACAAAGCCTGTCTCTCTCCCTCTCCCACTCCACTGCTTGTTGAATGCCCTGGAGAACCCCACCTACCCCTGATATTTACCCCGGACCCTCATTTCAAAAAGTGGTCTTTTCCCCTCAGCACACACCTAGGGTTGGCTTCCCAACCACTTTGTCAAAAACCCGGAAGACCTGGAAATGGAAACTCACCAGAAGCAGAAAGATGGATTCATTAGTCCACTCTGGTTGCCCAAGCAAAGGACAAGTTAGCAAGATTAGTTGACATTTATATTTATTAGTGAAGGGAATTCAAGTAATTGCACAATGCTTGAGCTTGTGGATGTTTGCTTCGTACTTTTGAGTCGAGTTTCTTTTTCCACTCCAGGGGAGGACTTTGGCCTGTGTGTTTCCTGAGAGCTGTACTAGGTTCTCAATGAGCGTTAGCTGCTGTGTGCCCCTCAACAGTGCTCGGTTAGGCATAGATCAGAAGAGTAGGTCACACAGATTCATAGGATTTGAACTGCTTTTCCTTTGGTGTGAAATAATCCTTTAACCATCAGCTTTTAAATTTGGCCTTTTCAAAAAATGTGATACCATATAAACCTTACTTAATCAGAAAGACATTTCTAGTTTAAAGGTATTTTTTTCTTTTTCTTTTTATCTGAAAATGGGAAAGACTATCAAAAAGAATGAAACATGGTTTGATAAAGATGGACTGTGTGAAAGAAGATTTTAGTTCTTGTTGTTTTGCCAATTTGGTCTAAGCAACTTTGCTTCTTGAGAAACTAAAGAGGTCTGAGGTTTTGGATTAGAGACTTTACCTTCTGTCTGCTCATGGGAGATTTAGAGTCATATAATCCTAGTCCATCTTTGCAGAAGTATTGTAGGTCTTTTACAGCTGTGTTGTTTTTATAGTCATTGATTTTTGTGTAACACTTTATGGATTACTAATTATCTACATGTTTTTAAAAATCTTTTGAGTTAAGATGGTGTAGTAGTATTGTGTCCATTTCATAGATTTGGTAACTGAGACCAAAGAAGGCTGAATGATAGACCCCATGTGTGAAGTCATCTAGCTTGTTAATAACACACTGAAATTCAAGCTTCAGGGGCTTCAACTTTACTCACAGTGGTATGTTGAAATGGATGAACCAAAATCCAGAGGACCAGGTCAGAATCCTGGTCCACCAGTTACTAGCTGTGTTAACCTGAGTGAATGATGAAACCTTTGTAGACTTCATAATCTTCATCTGTCAAGGCATTTGAACTGTCCCTGTTCTTTTATCCAGACTCAGATTCTGTGAAGACTAAAATGAGACCATTTTCTTAATACAAAATACTGAATTTTAAGAAAATTCAGTGTCCTATCTGATGTCAGGCTAGGTGTCCTCTACCCTTCCTCCAAAATTGTTAGGGAACCAGAAACAAAGAGGATGATTCAGGAGAAGCAGGAGGTACCTGGTGACCACAACAGGTAGGCTGAATTTTTGAAGCCACCTGGCTGCAACTTTTATTGATTTGGATGATAAGACTGTTAACAAAGCCTTCTTGAGTAATTGAATATCAAATTGAACCTGATAATCAAACACTGTTAATCTCCAAACCTTGAAATTTCTGGTAGTTGGTGCCCTACATGTTTGGAGAGTATCCATCTTAGCAAATTTCTGTCTTCCAGGGAGTGTCAGGAGGGATTCTAACAAAACAGACAGATGTTCCCAGCTGTTGGAGGAGTCAGGACCAAAACAAAGCCCCAGGCCCCTAGAAAGTGCAGCCAAGCTCTGACTCCCTTCCTGCTGACTCTGAGCTCTTTTGCAGGGTGATGTCCAGCGGACACTCATCCAAGTGGACTTTGGTGATGGCATTGCAGTGTCTTACGTCAATCTCAGCTCCATGGAAGATTGGATCAAACATGTATATCAGAATGTGGGCATTTTCCGAGTGACCGTGCAGGTGGACAACAGTCTGGGGTCTGACAGCGCCGTCCTGTACTTACATGTAACTTGTATGTTATTACTGTTGTTGGCTTATGACATAGCTTAAATTTATGTCCTTTTAAAATGTGATCCCACATTTCTTATCCAGAAGAAACACAGGAGTTACATTTTAGCAGAGGGGGGAAAGGAAATGAGTCAGAGGGCAAAGTAGAGATAAAGTAAGAAGAAAATCCACGAGGGGAATCTGTGCCATCTTGGAATCTGAATTGCTTGAAATTGTAACTGCAGTGAGATTATTTCTTCCAGATACCCCAGAGATATAGCACCTGCGTGTGGGCCTGAATCTGGACAATTTTCAGAACTCAGTTGAAACTCAGAACTTTTCTCAGTTGAAACATGGCATGAGTTGCCCCCCACCACCAGCTCTTTGGTTACAAATGGTCAGAAACAAAGAAATGCACAGTTCAATCAAGCTAGCACAGGCAAAGGAATTGCTCTCCTAGCCACTTATTTCTGTTTTCCAAGTTATGTCTTGCTAAAAATCATCCTTTTAACATTTTCACTCCTTTTTTTTTCTTTTTAATGTGATTTCTGGTCTACTTTCTAAGGATGGTTTGGTATTCCAGAGAAGGTGATATGGAGGGAAAGAGTGTTGAGTGTTAAGAAAGCTACCCTAGGAAAGAGTTCCAAGACATGCTGTAGCTTTTCCCCATTGAGGAATCAGAAGGCACGGCTGGATGTATTGAGATAACAACTAAAATATGTTGGGTATATTGTGTGTCATAAATATCGTATGCATGAAGTTGTCCCCCACAGTTCTCAGACTCATTTTGGTTCTTAGAAAAATTGTTTACATTAAAGTAATTTCCTTACATTAAGGCTTAGTACAAATTTCAAGTCCCCAGAGAAAGAGTATTAAGGCCTGTCAATACTCTATACCTCTCCCCTGCACCTTGTCCAGGGAACAAAATAAGAGTAATGAAAGTGACATCTAGGTCTCTGTCTTTAAATGATAAGAATAATATAAAATCTGTGTGAAAAAACAGGACTATTTAGGGATGCTCAAGAGACAGTGTGGTTGCTGAAGACTCCAAATGTATTACTTCTTCTCCATCTTTGCCTATTGTACACTCATGGCTGGGGTTCTCTGAGGAAGCACACACTCCCTAATTTGGGTCTAAACAGAGTTAGACAGGGTTCCCACTTTGCTAACTGTCTCCCACACTTTGGCTACACTTTATTAAGTTCTTCCTCTGTATGCCAGGTAGGCTTTGCACTATAAGCTCTTTATGTGTATTACCACACTTCTCAAAACAATCCTATGAGGTAGAAGCAGTGAGAAACCCTGCTTTGCAAAGGATGACAGAGCTAAAAGTGAATTGTTTGAGGTAGCTGATGTACTACCTAACAGAGCCAGGCCCCAGACTCAGGCCTGCCAGTTTCAGGAATTCCAGTTCTTGATCACTAAAGTTAGGGTCAGTGTGAAGAGTGGATGGGGCTGCAGGAATTATCTCCATCAGCAGGTATTCTCTCCCTCCATAACTTGGCAGACATCCTGAAGACACATGAGTGTTTAGGTTAGAAGTAGCTTCCTTGCTACACAACTATGCAGGTTTAAGATGCATTGCACAGGATCCCCTCCATCTCATATAGCCAAGACACAATACCTCCTGTCCATCAGTGTTGAGGGCAATAAAGGGATGATCATGAGAATAATCTAAAAATCTCTGAAGGTACACCACAAAAATGTTAATTATTGGTAACAAAAAAAATGACTTGTGACACAAATGACAGTCCATTTGCTGAGAATGGTGGCCTTTCTAGTAGCTTATCATTTCCTACAACTTGTTCTGTGAGGGTGGATTTCTACTAGACAGTGACCCTCCTTGGGAAATGGAGCTGCAGTCCACTTCTCATGTATTTATTATGCATGCACCTCACTCCAGTCATGTACAACTCTGGACCTAGAATTCAGGAGTGGCTCTGATCTCTGCTTCTCAGGGCCTCCCATTGAGTCCTCCCTGGCTCAAGATTAAGGCCTGCCAAAGCCCAAGGCTTCTAAAAGAAATGAGTTTCTTTGTTCCTCTGCATTTTTTTTCATTCCATCAACCTGGTTGATCAGGTAAAATAGCAGAAGATGATTTGTGATTGAATGTTTGTGTTCTGACTTTAATCTCTCAGACTCCTCTTGGGTGAAGTTGTTGGGTAAGCCCACCTCCTCATACTAATGGAACCCCTTTCTGAGCTTGGCCTTGGGGATGAGAATTCACTCTTATATACAGATTGTGTTAATGCAGGATCACATTTAAAGCTGTTTGTAGCTCACATTAACCTAATACCCACACCTCAGCAGGGTCCACAGGTTCTGACACGTTAGCTCAGCACCTCTTCTAAAGTCTCTGGGGTGCTTTACTATGCCCTTAAACTCATTTTGTCTGTTTTCACATCTGTACCATAATAAATGACTTATGCCCTTCCTTTCAGGTAGAGAAAACAAAGACTGGAGAAGCTCTCTGATTTTGGCTCTGTTTTACAATAAAAGGAAGTCACAATAAGAGTAGCACTGAGTCACACTCCCAAACTTCTAATGCCTGGGAGGTGTAGTAAGTGATTTTTAGTGCCTAAGTTCAGGTGGGGGACAGAGTTGGCTTTGTGAGAGAAAGGTTTTTAAAAGTACTGGTCAGAGTTTCTGATGTGCTGTTTAAGTCCAAATGCTAGTCATATTACTCTGTCTCACTGAACCTAGATTTTCTTCTCTATCAAATGGAAGCACATCTTATTCTCAAAAGATCTATCAAGCAGTACCCTGTCAATTAACAACATTTGGTTTTCCATCATCTTAAAGTAGCATGTGCATTTGGACTTCATGGATTCTTAGCTACAGAACTAGCCACAAAGCTTGCTAACCTCCTCTCTGCCCCTGTCCCACTGACTCCCCCATCGGTCAACTCCAGAAAACCAATAAACCAATTTCTTGTCTTACATACACATTCTCGCCACTCTCCAGTGCAGAAAGGTGATTTTATTCCAAATCAGAGGTTTTTCAATATGGGTTTGCAAGGGTCATCAGAAACAAATGGAGCCCTTGTTCCTGCTTTAATGCATGCAGGAATGGGCCAGCTGCTCTGCTCTCACAGAGCACCTGGGTAATTTGTTGAAGGCTGACAGTTGGAAATTCCTTGGGGATAGTATTCACTGTGCTCTGCTGTTTTGCAAACTAATGAGACACATGCTGCGGCCACCATTGCCTTCAGCTGGATGGGGCAGAGATTTTAGAGGGCATGCAGATTTTTGCTCAGAAAGCTGCCCTATCACAACCATCTTGCAAAAAAAAAAAAAAACAAACATTGAAGACTTTGCAAACTTGCAGGATGGGAGGTGAAAGAAGATGAGGTAGATGTTCTAGTTCTTCCTCAAACCATTTCCTTAACTGCTCCCTTACATAGGAGCAATTTGAAGATATCTCTCTGGCCCCACCTTTAGGGTAAAGTCATCCATATGGCTTGAAAAAAACATGTGGCTTTGCAACTATCATGCCATCATTATATTGACTGCCAAATCAGAACAGGTTTTTTTTTTTTTTTTTTTTTTTTTTTTTTTTTTTTAAGTGTGGTTGAATGAACCAGTTGCTCAAAATTAAATAGTAATTTTCTTTTTCTGGGTTCTATCCCTAACCTTCTAAATTAAGACAATTGGAAATGTAGTATCATAGTGTGCTTTGAACACAGTAGTATGCTTCTTATATATGCTGAAGTTTGAGAAAGTCTGATTTTGGAATATCTTCCTTATAGTTCAAATCCCCTTTACTTCTTCTAGTGTCTTTTTGAAAATCACTTCAGATACATAAGAATATTACATATTTGCAATATTTAATTAACTATTCAGAAGTCTTCAGGACATAAATGCTAAAGGGAGATCACAGCAGTCAGTGTGCGTGTATACACACACACACACACACAAAATGTTCAGTCTCACAGACATCAGCTGTTTCCTGCAGCATGGGAAGGCAATAGAAAAAAAGGATAGGGAAACCCAATTCACCCAAGTAATTCCTAATTCTCTCAACCAACTTGCCAGGAATATTCATATGGAGTGATTCAGCGCCACCTGCTGTCCCTTTTGTGCATCGCAGGCACCTATATGTAGAGCAGCATCTACCAATTTGTTTAGCTCTTTGAGCAGAACCATCAACTGGGGACTTCCATAGGGTGGAATTTTACTCTGTGGCTCCTTTAGGGAAGACTTCACCCTCTGTGCAGAACAGAGATGCTTAATGGTTAGGGTTCTGGACAGCAAAACCCCAGGTATTTTATACCCATGAAAAGTAGGTAAAGACAAGAGGCCAGGCAAATCTGAAAAATGTCACACTTTTATGGAGGTATAATGTATATACATGCAAGGATAAACTTATACAAGCCCATATATATGTACTTCAGAGCCTACAAGGCCAATGTGCTGTGTGTCCTTGAACCCTGATGGACCTGCTCGGCTACACGTTTTCCTCCATTTTTCCACTTAGGTGTTCTTGCATCCTTGCTGGTCAGCTGACATGGAAAGCGCATCTTCTCCTCAAGGTCTTTATACTGGAGCATCACAAACAGACACTTGGTATAATCTTTCACTCTATCCAGGCCACTGTTCAAACATCATTTCTTCTGAGAAGGCTTCTTTAACCACTCCATCAAAATTAGCCCTGCTTTATGTTTTCAATAACTTTTTCCCTTAAAATTACCTAAGCTTATTAAGTGCTAAATATCTCTGGGACCTAAGATTATACTCAATACCTAACAGTACTGTTTAGTTAGCTTTTTCATCACTGTGACCAAAGGACCTGACAAAAACAATGTTGAAGAGAGGAAGTTTATTTGGGGCTCATAGTTTCAGAGGTCTCAGTCCATAGATGGCTGACTCTATAGCTCTGGCCCAAGATGAGACAGAACATCATGACAGAGGAAAGTAGTTCAGGATCTGGCAACAAGGATGCAGAGAGATCTTGACTCCCCAGGGACAAAATATAAACCCTAATGGCACACCCCAATGACCGACCTCCTTCAAGCATACCCTACCTGCTCAGAGTTACCGTCCAGTTAATCAATATCAGTGGATTAATTCACTGATCAGATTGTATCTCCCAATTCTACCATTCTGCATCTGAACAATTCTTGCATTGTCTCAGACATCAGCTTTTGGGGGATGCCCAATATCTAAACCATGACAAGTGCTTAAGAATTATTGATTGAATTAATGACTATGACTCACTAACAAGGTGTCCTATTTGTCATTGACACAATGACAGGGAGAGCATCACAGAGGAGGTGATGCTGGAACCGAAACCTGAAGGCTGACAGGGCCGTGAGAAAGGTGTATAAGCACAGGCCCTGCAGAAGGCAAAGGTATGCCTGCTGGGGGAAAAGTGTGAGTGGCATTGGCAAGATCTGCACAATCAATGATGGCAAGACCAAGGGGCATGTTCCAAAGCCCGGAGCACACTGGCACAGAGCCCTTTCTGTGTGCCTCTTTCCTGGGCAAGCCTAACTCAGCCCCAAATATAGTGTGTTCCATGCTTACCAGGCAGATTCCCATTCACATGCTCACACACACAGGCACACCTATACACACCTTTGAAATGCAAAAATAATAAAGAAAAATTACTTGTGGAATGATTTGGGGATTTGCATACTTCTCACCCCAATATGATTCTCGGCAGGTCCCCATGATTCTGGTTTATCACCAAGGCTATAATCTCTTGGAAAGACCTTGCATCTCCCTGTGAAATCTTGTCTGTTCATTTAAGGACTTCATAAACTACTTGTAAATTTTTTTTTTAACTTTCACACATCTATAACTCAGGTTATAGACCTGGAAGTTAGATCTGTAAATACAAAATGACAAAATTACTTTGTTTGCAATATATTTCTGTTCTCCAAAGTGGTGAGAGCACCAGGCACTTCCCTTAGGGAAGGTGGCTGTGATGTTTGCGAGGCTTCTGAGTAAATATGTGTTATCTCAGAGCAGGGAAGGCAGAACAGCTGAAGCTCTTCCCTCTCCATGGCCCCTCTTTTTCTTGTGTTTTAGGTCCCTTGGAGCATGTGCACCTATCTCTTCCCTTTGTCACCACAAAGAACAAGGAGGTCAATGCAACTGCAGTGCTGTGGCCCAGCCAAGTGTTCACCCTCACTTATGTGTGGTGTATGGAAACAACACAGAGGTGAGTCTGCCTTCTGTACAGGGCTAGTGACTGAGGCTCAGCTTATGCTGGCTGAAGCCAAATGGAAGGGAATATGGCTTATGAATGCAAGAGTTCAGGGGGAGCCCTAGCTTCAGGGCCAGCAGGCGGTCTATGTTAAGTATCTCATTACAAAGAGGCAACCCATATCCATTACAACCCCCTCCCCACTGCCACATAAATGCATGTACACACACACACACACACACACACAAAATGATCTCGCATCCTAAATCAGACATGATCCTTTCTTTAGGTCAGCTTCATTTTTTATGTTTTCCATAAATATCCTGGTACTCAAAAGTCAGCAATAATTTTAAAACCAGTAGAGACCTTAACCTTCATTTACTCTTAGTCCTTACTTTTTCAGGTGAGAAGAGTGAGGCTGCTACAGCAGAAGTAGCTTCCTCCAATCTCTTCTAGGTGCTTCATAGAGACGCAAAATCCCAGGCCTTCTGCTCCCTTTATTCATTTTCCTTCCTGCCCTCCAGGCTGCATGGTCTTTGTCAGTTTTGAACTCATTCCATTCTCGGAAGATTAAATACTTCCAAATGTCAGTAAAATAGTGGGATTAAGGCCCAAAGCATCCCTTCCCAAAAGGGCACTCAGATGAACCTCCCTGGACAGGGACACTGTATCATCTTCCAAGAGTTACATTCCCTCTGTGGCTTTGCTCTTCCAATGCTATACACCTCATTTTAGTAAAAACGTGATTTTGATAACTGAATTTTGGCTTTAACATAGCTGTGCACATGCAGGGAGGAGAGCTCTCTTGCACCTAGACCTGCTGCAAGCCTTATAGGGATGGAAGCTCTTGCCCCCACTGCTGACACAACAGAGTACAAAAGAAGCTCCTTGATTTCTTCTGAAGCTATGCATGCAAATGTAGCCCATTGGGCCCACTGACCCCAGTGGGAAAGGAGAAATCAATGCTATTTGCCTGAAAGCTGGTATAGACTGTGAAAGCCCTAAACAACTTGCTTCTCTGCCTCCTATTTTTTTTCTTAATTTTAATATAAAACAAAATTCTCAACCAAGCCTATTAAAAATAATTCTTATGCTGGACTTTAGTCTGCCCTTTACCATACATGGAATTAAATGAATTTTGATTTTAGAACTAATTAAGATGGGAAAGAAATATTTGTGAGGAGTGAGTCATGGGAGGTCAGCAGATTAATAATTTTTTCTTCTAGAAACTTAGCATCTGCTTATTTTACAGCACTTCTCCAATACTTGTTTTTCTTCTTTCTTGAGTCCTGAAACCACAATCCAATAATTACTTATTTTCACGGAAGCTACTTCCAGGAAACTGTTGATGGTGATTCTCACCAGGAGCCGCCACACCTCCCATCCCTATCTATTGTCCAATTTAAGTGTCCACGGTTGCTGTGTTCCATTGGAATTTCATATAATGGTAGACCCTAGAGATGAATGTTTGGCAAAGTATAGATTTTCTGTGGCTGCTATTAAGTTTAGATTAATAAGAGATCCCCTTTCTTGTTTGATTTGAAAGTGTGCTTGGATTAAAACATGTGCTTGATCAAAATAGATTGTGAAAAAAGAGAGACATGTAACCCATCAACAAGAAAGACCTGTTGATTTTCCAGGCCAGAGTCAGGATGATACCAGGAGAGAGGTGTCCAATCCTCCCAAAATGGATAGAATCACGTGGGGCCATTGTTGCAATAGGCAGCCTCCCCTCTGGCCTGCATTTCAGGTGATGGGGATGCATAGAAAGTTCCATGTTAGTGTACCAAGAAGAGCCCCTGCAGAGTTACTGACCAGCTGGTTCACGGCTATTTCAACTTTAACTAAGCAGCTTTCTGCTTGCTCTGTTTCCTATTTATTATAGCCCTTGATCACCTTGGAGGGAAGCATATCATTCAAATTTACTTCAGAAGGAATGAACACCATTACAGTGCAGGTCTCTGCCGGAAATGCCATCCTGCAGGACACAAAGACCATTGCAGTATATGGTGAGTGCCTGTCTTTGCTGATCTGTCCCTGCCCCCATGCTCAGATGAGGATGTCTGGTACCATAGCACTGGAAATCCTTCTGGCTTAGACTTTCACCTGGACAATTGAGAAAGAGCTGAGATGATTCTGGTCTCCTCCTTTAGGGAAATTTGATTCACCAACAAAATTGTGGCCACAGGACCAAGAAGGAGTTTGTTCTGTGTTTGTTTCTTTTCTTTCTTTCTTTTTTTAAGAAAGAGAGAGAGGAGAGAGAGAGAGAGAGAGAGAGAGAGAGAGAGAGAGAGAGAGAGAGAGGGAGGGAGAGTTTATTTTCCAGTTTTTAGTGGACACAACATCTTTATTTTATTTTTATATGGTGCTGAGGACAGAACCTAGTGCCCTGTGCATGCCAGGCGAGCACGTTACTGCTTGAACCACATCTTCATCCCTGTTCTATGTTCTTGAAGTTGGTCTGAAGCACTTAGACTGTTGGCTCACTCACCTTAAGTGGAAGAGGCTGGGTTTCATTATGAGTAAAGCCGGTTCATTTCAATTGAGATGCTGGTAGCATTTGAAAAGCTAAAACCAGTTCTAAAAGAAAAGAGCTAATGCCGCGGCATTTTTTGAAAGTTCAACTTTAAGAGAAATCTTCCATTATCAAATTACTTTTAAAAATCTCTTTCAAAAGTCAGCATTTAAAAAAAATACAAAAAAACCCAAACAAACAAAAAACCCTCTACTCGACTAAAAGCAAAACAAAGGAAGGGTCATAAGTGGATATCACTTGTAGCAGTAGACTGGCTATTGAACAATCTGATGTATGGAACAATTTTGTGATCAAGCTGGGAAATTGAATGTGGTCAAAGCATCAGATGGAATGAAAATGTGCTGAAATGGAAAACTGTGATCATTGCTTGGAAATGGGATATAAAAACAATACATCCAGATTGATACCATTTTGGTAAGTTTTTTTTTTCTGCATAGAAAGCTGTTCAGGTGGATATGAACAAGGTGTTATCAGGAGAGGGTTAAAAAGGCAAACATTTAATATTAATATGGAAGGGGTACATATGTATCACAGAATAGTTGGAAAAGAGGATTTAAATTTAGGTGAGGAAAATATATGCTGTGCCAAAAGAGAGAACAAGAAGGTGGGAAGGAGAAAGACAGGACGAGAAAGGGCAGCAAGGACCCAAGTTCTGTAAATTAATTGATGCTAGTGAGATAATTTGGGACTTCTTCTTTCTGTGGAGAGTCGGATTTTTTTTTCATTTCTCCTCTTGCCAGTTTGATGTTCAAAACCTGAAAATCATTTGTAGGCCACTTTAAGTATGTCAAGGAACCAAGGGCCAAGGACACTATTCCATGCATGGCCGGCCAGGAATTAGATTTTATGATTTTTCTTCTCTCCCTTCCTCCTGAAGAGACTTGATCAGTCCAGATAGTAGCAGGAAGTAAACAAGGGCTGAGAATTTCCTAACTAGGCCCCATCAGTGAGTACAGCTTCTCCTCCAGGTGGCCATTGAGTGGCTGTGTGCTTCTCTTTCCTCCCCCACCTCTTTTCTTGGTCCCAGTAATGCATTTAATGCATTTAATCTTCTTTGTATCAAGCCTGCTACCAGGAAGGTGATATTATTAGTCATTTTCTCCTGGAGGTAAGTAACTTGCCCCAGTTAGTAAGAGGTAGAGTTGGACCTCCAACCCAGACCACCTAGTCCCAGGGCCCATGGTCTGAAATCACCCTGATTGACTAACTTCAGTTTCTTTTCCATCGGATGCTCTTTTTCCTCTCTCTGCCCCTTCTGGATGTCACAGGCTGCACTAATGGCACTCAGCCATTAGCCTGACAGATGTCCTCTTGGTTAAGTGTATGGACAGCTTCCTCATTAGAATCACAAAGAAAACCTTAAATCTGGAAGGGTTTTGGCCTTTTCTTAACAGGTGTCATTTTACAGATAGGAACTTGAGACCCAAATTTGGATGAGTACTGGTTTAAAGTCATTTCACCAGAAGTGGTCATGGTGAAGGTGATAATAACTAACACTGATGAAGCACTTACCACCTGTATCTGTTCTAAGCACTTGATGTATATGGTCTGTTTTATTGAATCCTTTGAACCGACAAGAAAAAAATCTGTAATTATCTCTGTTTTACAGGTAAGCAAACATGAGATAAGTGTAATGAATAAACAGAGTAAGGATTCTGAACCCAGAGGGCAAGTTTCTATGCACCTTCCACCCCGCTGCTGTTCCTTCTTCCTCTTTCTGCAGTCTCCTCAAAGGAATCATCTGAGGGTGACTCACTTTACATAAAATGCATTCTCTCTCTCTTCATTAAAGATTTCAGCAGAGGAAGTGGTCTCCTCCTTCTTTAACCAAATTCCTGAGCCACCAACCATCCTTAACTCATCCTCAATCAAACGAGTTATCCAAGATGTCTACACAGGATTTGGAATTTTTAGTGACAAGTGTGACTTATTAAGGGAGAATCACACCAGACAGAATTAAACAGGCAGGATTGAACTCCACTGAAACAAAAGGCAGAAGACCCAACATGCTGGGATTAGCTAATAAGAAAGTACTGGAGGATATTGAGGAGTACATGGAGTTTTCAGTGTGATTAGTGCTCTGCTCAAATGAATGACCCTTTGGGGGAAGTTAGTTTCCCATCCTCCCTCATGGCCAAGGAGACAGGGAAACCTTTATTTCTTGATGATAATGAACCCTTTCCTGAGTTGTAGCAGATTAGAATCTTGAGCATCTCAGTGGGGCAGAGAAAGAGATTACAGCTGCAAGTTATTTAGAGTAAATGCTCAAGGAAAGGGAGGTCAGGGGCCTCCTGTCAGACACCTGTCTAAAGCTTAGTCAAAGGGCAGAGGATACCATTATGGTCAGAGGAAGAAGGAATTCCACAGAGAAGTGAATGGAGGGGCTGGAGGTGCAGCCCAGTAGCAGATGCTTGGCCAATATGCATAGCATACAGGAGGCCCTGGGTTCAATCCCCAGCACTGCACATACACAATAAAACAAAATTTGGCTGAGGAAGGAATAGAATGGAATTCCTAATACAATGGAAGAAAGAAAATCTAGTTTGCATTATTTCCATTCATTTTCTCCAGGGGATGGGTTTGCCTTTAAATAAAAAATGCAAATGCTCTTTCAGCACCTGCAAAAGAGCTATATTTCTGGTGTTTGCCTGATGTCCTCCCACAGGCAGCCCCTGTTTATTGAATAAATTCCGCCACACCATCACCACTTTTCCAGCCATCATCATGGAGGCAGCTGTGTCATCCATGTCCTTTCACTAAGGTGAACACTGTCCCCTGTAGATAACTCTCTAGAGCTTGGTGAGAGGTGCAGAGAAAGTGAGAGTAACATAAATCTATACCATCAGAGCTGCAAAGTTACGACTCAGTTGGTGCATCTTCAGTGCCACGGTTTACCATGCTGCTAATTAACATGCATTTTGTTATTCTCCATCAGAACTGAATCAGTGATATTCACCTAGGTGACCAGTGACTCATAAAATAGTGAAGCTTTGAAAAATATGTCTTTGGAATCAGGTTACTGCCATAAATTCACATTTTATAATGTAAGCATCTTCAAAGCATGTGTTGGATAACCCATGAGCATCATTAGGAAGTGCACAAGGGGGATTTTATGTTTCCTGAATTTATAATTGATACCAGTGAAATCGCTTAGCCCCAACTGAAACCCACGGACATGCTTAAAATAAGTACTGTGTACTGAAGAAGTAAACATAGAAATAACAGAGAGCCTTCGCTATAATTTAACCATTTATTTATTCAATAAACATTTACTAATTAAATGTCCCAGAGATAATAATTGAAAACCTACTATGTTCTAGCACTCTCTCACAGCCAGGAACATAGTCCCTGTTCTTAATCATTTTACATTCCAGTTAGGGAGACATGTAGTGAAGACAAATTAGATAATATTAGGTATAAAGAAGACAAACAGGATCCAGAGATGGAGGGTACTTGGGGCTGGTGAACAGGAGGCTTCCTGAGGTCAGTTGGTCAGAAAGTCTGCTAGCAGACTGAATAATGAGAAGAGCTACATGCTGTAATGTGGAGAGGCAGAGGTGAGCTGGGGTAGGAGAGTAAGTCTACACCAGGGTGTGGGAGAACAGGAAGGCTTGGTAAGAATCTAAACTTCACTGTGGAGTCACTCACAGGTTGTAGGGGAGAGCTTACCTGGGTGTGTCCTTTGGCAAACACTGCCCTGTGTTAAGGTATAGAAGCCATAAAGATGCACCCTAGAAACTTCCAACTCTGGGAAGCAAAACTGACAAACCCTGGATGCTGTGCTCTGGAATTCCTCACTGTCCTGGGCCTGGTTTCTTCTTCTAGGGCTGGGTCCCAGCCAGTGATGGGGGTTCCAGAGGTACTGAGGCTGGCCCATTCCTGGGACACAGGGGACTCCTTTGCAGGTCAGCTTTGGTTCAACATCTCCCAGTCATCTTGCTGAGCCTTCTGCATGCTGCAGGGCAGTCACCAGCCTTCTTCCTCTATCTAACAGCTCTGCAGGCCTGTGAGCTGATGGCTCACCATGCCTCCCCTGGGTCCCTCCTTGTTTTCTCCCAAAGATGATTCTGTTCATAAAATCTTTGCTTGTTTAATCCCCAACCCATTTCCTGGAGGATGCAGATGAACCCAGGCCTAATTCAGGGGTTACACAAAAAATGAACACAGTCCTCAACATAAGGAGCTTAACATTCCTTTCAATGAAACTTCTTTGCAGACAAAAGATAAAGTAACTATAATAAATAAAAGTATATAATTATATTACTATTATTATACAATCAAATGATAAAAGTATGTGAAAAACATAGTAGTTTCATTAAAAAATTAAAATGTTTGGGGTTTGGTAGAATGGTCAGTCAGGAAAACTTAAACTAGAGCTTGAAAGCTTTGTGGAAAGACAGTGGGGTGAATGGGAATTCCAGGTGGAGAAAGAGGACAGGGAAAGACCCTGGGGTCATAAGTATATCATGTATTCCGAGCTCAAAGGTCAGTTAGTATCCATGAAGGCCAAGTCTGGAATTGGGGATAATAGTCAGTGTCTATAGAGCTAGGAGTGAGCCAGAGTCCTAGAATTTGGTTTATAAAGTAAGAAACTAATGAAATACCAGGGACAGGGATAGAAAATTTTCTTTCTCTGGTGAGTGTGAAAGGAGAGAGGACCCTCCATGAGGGCTTTGCATCAAATACAAAGTTTATGCTGCTTTACTAAACTACCTGACTTCCAGTAATCCACCTGCTGTTGTATCCCCAGAGGAATTCCGTTCTCTTCGCTTGTCCTTTTCTCCAAACCTGGATGACTACAACCTGGACATTCCTGAGTGGAGGAGGGACACCAGCAGAGTCATCAAAAAGTCCCTGGTAGAAATGAGTGCCAAGAGTTCTTCTCTCATTTTGACCCATTTTCTCTCTGTTCTTGGAGAACTTTATGGAAGAACACCTAAGAAGGGACAGGAAAGAGATGGAGCCACAGGAAGCTAGTTGTGAGGTGTGGTGTCACTGGTGCTGAGCCCCCACATGCAGCCCTGTGGCAGGCACCAGGGTAAAGAGCAACCGTGAGGGTCATGAGGTGCTTGTCCCTCTCAGAGTTGATTCTGCTTAGAGAGAGTTCACGATGGATGAGGCCTTTAGTGTAAGATGAGCCACTGTGCATAATGATGGAGGGGCATGCGCCAGAGTGTCCTCGTGGGCAGGTGTAATTACTAAGAGCAGGCTGGGTGCCAGCCCCACCACTGTGTGCAGTGAGGACTCATACCTGATGGTGGGTCATATGTGCTGCTTCTCTTAAATAAGACATTTCCCTCCTGTACCAGTATCAAGAGGAAGCTATTACTATTTTATTTTCATAGATGAGGCAACTGAGGTTCAGAGAATTTAGAAGACTTTCATAAACTCTCACAGACAATAGGTGACAAAGCTTCAGAATTGAAATGAAGGGCCTGAGTCCAGTGTTTAAGGTTTTGTAATGCAACATGATCTCCTGAGGTTTCTAGGAGCATCCAAGGGTGTACACTTTATCCCTCCCTGAGTAGATGTTTCTGAAGAGTGGGTAAGACACCCTTTGTGGGGGTACCATCTTCCCCGACCTACTCCACTTGCAGGAGTAAGCACAGTGGGATAGCAGCTCCGTGGCTGCTTGGACTAGGTGCACAGACCCAGGACATTAGGCACGAGCTGTCTTTTCCTGAGGTTCTAAACCCACACAGAAAACCAGTTTAAGTTTCTGTATATCCTACTCCCAACACATATTATCACTGATGGAAAATGGTGTTGTAGTAAGACCTTCAGAGAACCCTGGTCAGAAAAGAGATCCCATATCAGCCTCTCAGCATTCCAGTCCTCACACCATCACCTTTATTGACATTTGTTTAGCACTTAAAATATTCTAGACCCTTCCGTTCGTGCTTCATACTGTTTAATGTTAAATACCAAGGATAAGCCTATAAAGCTTGTACTCCTTTTACAGGTATAAGAGACATCAAGGAACTTGCCCAAGGTCATGCCACTACAAATTCAGGCTCAGACCTTCAAGGCTAAAATCTCCATTTTGTGGTTTCCTACTGTTCCACAGTACTGCTGTCTATTGTCTTTCTTCAAGGAGAAACAGGGATGGAAGCCATATTGCGGTAGAGAAGGGGGATCTTCATGTGTCTCCTGGTAATTGCAGTCCAGCTCTGTCTCCATGGCTTCACCAGGCATGCCATTATTAAAGCTTCAACACTATGGCTACCAGGAAGGGCAGCTACTAGACTAAGGACTTTCTGTCTTTGGAGCCATCTTTCCCTGGAGTGACAATTGGTTTCTTTCTTCTGCTATTCAAGCGAGATGACTTACAACTTTTCATGAACCCACCCACAGCCCACCTGGTTAACTCTGCAACCTTCTAGAGACATGGGATCCCTTAGGCACCTAAGTATCCCAGGCAACAATCCAAACCCACCAGGTGATTGTGGGCACCAGCTCAGGCACCAGCTCAGCAGTGATTAGCCTTCTGGGATGATTTCTCTTCACATTATCTAGAGGTCAGATGCCCTGGGCCGCCTCCTTCCCACCAGCTGTCCAGTAGGCCAGAAACCACTGCTCATCAGTATTCCTAAGGCTGCTGCATATTATAATCAGCTAAACAAGAATAAATGTGTTGCTCAGCATCCTTTAGGACAGGGTGGTGGGGGGGATGGTAATATCTTTTAGTACCCAAAATTTTCCAGTTACTCCATCCCAGTAGGCAGCTGATCCAGCCTGTGTTCCCCTGGAACCGTGTCTTTGAGATCAGCAATTACATTTGGCTACTTTCCTAAGTCTTAAGGGACACATTGCCAAGTGTGCCCTAACAATCCCTATAAAATGTACAACTTAGAATCGGTTTATTGGCAGTTTTCTTCCTATTCATTTATGTGACAGAATTCGGTATAAAATTAGTGGTCCATTCCTCATCAAATTGGCTTTTGCTATTGACATATCATGATGAAATCTTTAATTAAATTTCATTCAGGAAGCATTTTTGTTATAATGAGGATGATTTAATTTAATCTCTGAGTTTACAATCTAATAGAGGCATTAAACAGCATGTGCTCAGCTGTAATGGGAGCTGGTATGTGTGTTTGTCAGGAGAAAGGAGGCCTAGAGTTCAGGTTACCATCACAGGCTTCACCGTGAAATGCAGCTTTATAAGCCTCATAGCCTCTTCCTAAATGGCCTTGAGCCACTATTTCACCTGCCTCAGCACCCATCTTTCCTGGGGTGGAGATAAGGACACATACCTAGATCCTGGTTCAGGAGAGACTTGTCTTGGCTGCTAGGGAGCTGTGGTCAGAGGCTTTACCTGCCTTGTCCTGGATCATGTCATCTCACAGGGTAGCTCCAGTCGAGTGGTAGACAGGTATGGTTATACACACAAAGTCCTGGCCATCTCAGCCCAACCAACAAAAACTCTGAAGGCCAGCCTTTCTCCCCACAGGTCCTTTGAGACTGGACCTACATGGCTGCTCAGTTCCTCCCCTGTCCATGCCTGCTAACTTTCCCTACCCCATAGGTGTTATTCTCAAGCTCTTCTTACTAAGTTCCCTGAACACTAAACTCAGAGTGAGCATCCTGAGGCACCAACCTGTGATGTGATTTTTTACCATCCAAGTGAGGTGGAACTATACTTGCTTGCTTTATTATTTATTTATTTATTTTGCATAAAACAATATCTATAGGTTACTTAGCAAAATTTCAGGCACACGATAAGGAATCAAATGTATAAAAAATTTGTGACTGCTTCAAAAATGTAGCTCCAAGACAGTCACCTACTTGAGAAACTAGGGAACAATGTACTGAAGTGTGTGGATTTGTAAATGACTCATGAAAGGTAAGCAGAGTTCTATCTGCAAAGACAGAGAAAAGACATCCCGAGGGAGGTGGCAGGCACACAGAGAAACACAGGTAAAACTTGATGGGGTGCACATAAAGACTGAATTGGGATTTCAGTGGTGGATGTTTAAGTGAGAAGGAACCAGTAGGATCATTAGTGTGGAAGAGGACTTGTCAGGGTCTCATAGGATGATTGCATGTAACAGAGTGAGGAGGGCATAATACAGGAGGTGAGTGTAAGGCTTCAGGCTAGGTAATCTGGGAAGGGCCTACTTCCTGTCACCTCAAAGATAGAATGAAAATGGCAGGGGGTGGAATGGCAAGTTCTTTTTTTGACAGATTTGTTGAAAGTCCTAGTGAAGAGCCAAGCAGTGTGTTCTGACTGACCATGAAGAGAAAAGATGGGATTATAAATATTGATTCTAGAACTGTCTAGAGAGAGGGATTAGGGGACACCCTGGGATATAAGTTCAAGGGAAAGCTAGAAAAAGGCAAAGAGGAAATTGAGTAATATTTCTAATTTTTAAGAGAAGCATTAGCACAGCAAGTGAAGAGCTCAGAGTGCTTCATGGAGCAGGACTGGCCATCAGCTTCTGGTACTGGACAGAAGTGAACAGGAGCCCCTGAGGGCTGTCCTAGTTGGGTTGATAATTAGAATATGACTGGTGGATTTGAAGAGTATCTCCACTTGGGTGACAAAGGAAAAAGCTGGGTTAGCATGGATGATGGCCGGGGGGGGGGGCAGATAAAGAAGTTAGTGAGGGTCCCTGTTTTCTATTTGAGGAAATATAGGCAGTGAGAAGATAAGTGATGGGTGAGTCTCACAGTGGCGGAGCTGGAAAAAAAAAAAAAAAAACCTCTGTGGATCTCTCTGGAGTCTGCACTTGTGATCAGGGGTGCCTCTCCTGTGCCTTCCTGCCAGGAGCACCCAGGCCTCTGCCTTAATGTCCCCCACACACTTCCCTGTATCTTCTGCCTGAACCCACACCCCAGCTGAATACCTGGTTCCTTTTCACCATTTTCTGCAGGACCTCACCTGAGCCTCTCTTTCTCAGGCCACAGGAATTCCAAGCCAGCATATCCTGGTGGCAGTACTGCCTGGTTTACCCATCACTGCCGAGCTCTTCGTCTTGCCTTACCAGGATTCAACAGGAGAAAACAAAAGGTCACTGGAGGATCTGGAGCAGGTAAGTCCCCTAGCAAACATTTTCAGCTTCTGTTTGCAGTCTGGGTCACCCCACTGCTAGTTCAACCATCACAGCAGCTCTGAGGGGTTCTAGGGAGCAGGGTCTGGGGGCACCACCTCTTTTGGGGAATCTTCCACTTTCTGGTTCCATTTCTCAGTCACACGCTGGTGGCCCTAACTGTAGTTTCACCAAATCAACACATAGAGGATCGAATTGCTCATACTGCAAAATACTTGGCAGCATTTATGATTAGTTAGAGAAATCTACGTGCATAGGCATGAAAACATGCCCAAGACATTATGAGAAAAAAAATCAAGTAGCTGATTGACACATGGACAAGAAGCCCACTTAGAACTTACTTGACTTCTTTCATTTTGAGTGTTGTGGGAGTCCAATGACACCTGTTATAAAAGCTACAACTTTGATTCAAATATTGATCCTTTTATTATCACTGTGCTAAGATGATCTGATTTGTATTCACAACGATTATGTGATATCTGCTCTAGAGCTCCTCTTCTGGCTATGTGAAAGTTCACCTTCTCTTGATTTCAATCAGTTCTGGAGAGTGTGTTTGTGTGTGTGTGTGTGTGTGTGTGTGTGTGTGTGTGTGTGTCCTGCCCTCTTTGGTCATTTTTTTTTCTTTCTCATCCTTTTAACTTCAAAAGGCTCTTCTCCTTCTGTATTGAGGAAGATATTTTTCTCCTTTATCCATTCAACTAAAATGATTAGTCTTGGTCTGTTGTTCTCGTAAAAACCAAAGGATTTGGGTTTCTCAATTCTTCTAGGAACATAGATTTAAAAGGGATTCCTCTCAACCACTAAATAAGTATTGGATTTGGCTCCTCAAGAACTTGGAGCTTTTTAATTTACTTTGAATAAACCCATAATCCAGTCCCATGATCTCTAGTCTTCCAGGTTGGCCTATGAACTACAATACCCTTACTAACAAAAACCCCAAATTAAAGCTCAGTCCACCTCTGAGCATATATTCTTCTTTCAGCTGCTACTTTCTCACCCATCAGAAAAATTGCCTCTCTAATTTTCTCTGTATGTAAATCATAAAGAACATAGCTGTCCCAGAAGTCCCGGATGAACCCATTTCCTAGCCAGATGCAATTGGAGAGCAGGCGGCAGGTAACCTGTTGGATTTGCATCTGAACTTGCCCTCTGCCATGCTCAGCTTCCCATTATATTCTACAAATTATTATCTGAACTGTAATGTAATAGGAGAAAAAAATGAATTAGTTCTTACCACAGAATGCTGAGAACCTGAGGGGGAAGTTAATCCTTATCCAAGATATGGACATTTGTAACTGTTCCTTTTCTGGAAATTTTAGGAATTTTCTATGAAATTCAGAGTATAATTATTTTAAGTATGGGAGAGAGTCCAGAGATAGAGCCAGATATTTTCCCAGGCATGAAGTCATCCATGAATTTCTATGTTTCATTCTGCCCCCACTTTTTTTAGTGTAATATTTTCTCAATGATTCCTTTAGGGGAAACATGGAAAGAAGGATCTATTTGTTAAACATGTTTATGCAGGATGTATCTTGCTTTGACTGCAGATTTGTTTTAACTTCTTTCCCTCTCTTCTCTGTCTCTTCTGGGTGCTTCCTTCACAGAGGCACACAGGTTGCTGAGGGAAGGTACTCAAGCAGCCTGAATGAGTCATTGAAAACCCATTTTATCAGAGATCTTAAGGCAGCTGACTCATTTGAAGAAAGACTGTGCAACATAGCACCCAGCACCCATGGGGGGGGCATCAGCCATTTTGGTAGGCGATCACAAGTTTAGAGAAATGCAAACCAGGCTTCTAGTTTCAGCTCTGATATCCATGTGTCTATTTCATAGTGGAGGAAAATAAGGAACAGAAAAGTTAAATGATGTAGCCAAAGTCACAGCAATTCCATAGGGTGTTTGAGAAGATAAAATAAATAATATAGTTGGGGAACTTGGTTTGATAGAAGATATTCCATAAGTGGCAAGTTGATAATAGCTATATTTATGCTTATTTCATAATAGGAAGAGATATGAAAATACAAATTCAAAGTTAAGGCTTATTAACCAGGCATGGTGGCACATGCCTGTAATCCCAGGGATTTGGGAGGCTGAGGCAAGAGAATCATGAGTTCAAAGCCAGCCTCAGCAACAATGAGATGCTAAGCAACTCAGTGAGTCCCTGTCTCTAAATAAAATACAAAATAGGACAGAGGACATGGCTCAGTGATTGAGTGCCCCCTCTGGGCTAAAAAAAAAAAAAAAGCCAAATCTCATTAAATGGACCATATAGTCAGGGACGTATGTTGGAAGAGAGGGTGTGGAGAGTAAGCAAGAAAAAAAATTAGTGAATGGGATTTCACAAAATGGAGACAAAAACAAGGACAATACGAAAAGGCAAGAATGTATATTATTGATGTGAGCCCATGTAAATATGCAGATTTAGAACAGAAGTCTTACTTATATCATTTTAAAAGAAAATAGGATACCAAGCTAGAGATTGTAACTCTGATTAAGAAGGTTGGCTGCAGTCTCTTCCAGGACTCAAACCAAAGTAAACATGGTGACCACACAGAGCCCCTGAGAAAATGGTGTCTTGGTTGTGCATAACATTATTACCCTGAGAGAAAAGTACAGTAAATCAACTTTTGAAACAAGACACTTTTGGAGGGCCTGTGAAATGGGCTGCCCACTGGAAACCTGTAATTTTCAATCTAGGTGGATCTTTCGAGCCTCTGTTCTGACTTAGTCTCTTAAATAACTTCCCAGGGAAAGCAAGTGAGCTTATGAACTCACTTAATTTAGAAGTCCAGAGATTCATTCCCGGCATGGATGAATTCAGAGCTGTTCAGAAGTGCAGAAGTGTCTACAAATTGCTTCCCTCTGTCTCTCTGTCTGTCTGTCTGTCTCTCTCTGTCTGTCTCTCTCTCTGTGTGTGTGTGTTTTCCTTGCCATCACATGGGTGTTTTGGAATGAAGCCTGAACATAGAAAGCAAGGATGGCCACAGCACCAGCTGCCATGTGGCCATTTTGTCAACTCCATCCCACAGACAGCACCAGCCACAGCCCCAGGTTTGCAGTTCTCACCACTCCAGCCTGGGTGAAGTGGGATCTCTTAACCAATCCCTGAAGGCTTGAACAGAGTGCTTTCTGTGACTACCCGAGTGTTTTATGTGCTCTCCGCCTCATGGGGTTAGGGCAGCCCTTCCTGAAACAAATGGGCTGAGAGCAGGGCACTCGGTCCCTCACAGAAAGATGAAGGGGGAGGGAGGAGGTCCACTGGGCAGGCAAACACAACTGACTTTAAATTCCATGAAATACACACAAATTTTAAAAAAAATGCACAGAAAATCCAAACAACAGAAATGAACCTCTCCCTTGAAGATTACTCTAAATCTTAGAGGAAACTTTGGAAGGGCTGACCTCATTCCCTCTCCTCATGCTTTGGCCTCCTTCTTGTAAACCTAAGTGTGCAGAAGCCCAGCAGGGAAGAACAAGGATCCTGGCCAGCGGGCCCTGAAGAGTGGGAGGTAAAGACCCAGCAAAAGCCCTGGACTCTCTTCCCTGAGCTTCCTGTTTGAGCTTTACCAGGGGATCAGAGATGCTGGCTTGGATCGAGCTCTCTTTTCTGTGAAATAAATTGAAAACTCTTCCCTGTGATAGTACTTGACACTGTTATCAGGATCACATGGGCTGAGTTAATCAAGCGACCTTCTTCCAGGAGGCTTCCAGTCAGTCTTTCTTTCAGCTCTCCAGCAACTCAGAAAAGGCTCTCTTTCCCTTCGTGGCCTCTCTAGGGGTAGTGCATCCTGCTGTGCTGAGGCCAAATGCTCAAGCATGGATCAGGCTCAGCCTTCCAGGCACCGCATTTTCCTGCTTTCCTCAAGTCCTCAGGGGTGATGAGTCTGCACCCTTCTCTCCTGATGGGAGGAGGGAAGGTCACAATGCTCAGGGAGAATTTTTGTGATGCTGTTCTGGGGCGATGATGTTGTTCAGTGTTGTCTTTCAGAATCCTTAAAGGCTATGAGAATGTTCAAAAGGAACAAAAAAAAAGTCCATGTAAAATGTCAATCACAATGAATTTCCTTGTCTGTTTGTATTAAATTTCACATTTGACAGATGGCAGAATACAAAATCAAAGGGAGAAAGCAGAGGCAGATATAAACATAGAATAGACTATTGGCAGCATTTTAGAAAACTAAAGATTCACTATGAAATGTAGTTAATACTTCCAGGTTGTATTCTATATCCACCTGGTCTACTTTCTTTGTTCTGAATTTTAATGCAAAGATTTGGATTACAAAGGTACTCTGGAGTTCACAAGGAAGGTCACTGAAATAGGAAACTATAACTAAAAGTAGAGTAGGTAAGAAACGGACCTTTTGGGGGGAAGAAGTTTAAAACTGGTGATGCAGAAAGAATTATTAGGGGTTTGATTTGTTTCTTCTTGTACATCATCCAGGAAACTCCTTCAGCATTTTCATCAAGCTGAATCTTTTCTGATAAGAAAGGATTGAATTGTGTGAACTGTGTTAACTCTTAGGTAGCTTTTGGCTGCATTGCCTCCCTGTGATTTAATCCTGACACTGTGTTGTGTAAGTTGGGGAAAATCTTCCTCCATTGAATATAAGAGAAAGATTCCTCAAATGCTATTTGAAGGTATCTTAAAATGTGACAGCATTAGGATTGACCAAGTGGGTCAGCTCTGGGGTCATCTCAGGCCAGGCTCCATCTCAATTATCTTGCCACAGTGCTTTTTTATGTTCATTAGGATTTGTGCTTCTCATACCAACATCATGGCTAATCGTTATATTTTGGCCAAGGTTAGCCTTATCATAGATAAATTTTCCAAACCCATTTTTAAACCTATATCTTCACCTGATGCCACTTCTTTGTGCTACACGTTCTATAAATGTGCCAATTGCTCTATTGTTCTTAAACTTCTATTTTTTCATATTTCAATGATTGACATTTTTGTTCTGATAATCTGAGACTGATTATCCCTAATGAATTTAATTAAAAGTAGTTTAGATTTGTGTAGTAATCATCACAGGTGTTGACTAAATGTTTCCAGCCCACTGCCTGTGTTGCAGTGTAGGATCATACCTGTGTATCTCTTCTGATTGGGCAGAGCCACAGTACTTATTCAGGCTAATGAATAAGTGATACGTGATATGTGTCACTTCCAGTCTGACAAGTTCAAGTGCCCATAAGCCTTGAGAACTGTTTTCTCCTCCCGAGGTATAGCAAATAGAAATGTTTAAAATGGCTGCTCCACTAGCCTGGTTCCCTGTGTGATCATTAAGAAATATCTATCCACAGTGGTTACCACGTGTCAGCAAGAAGTATGCCTTTATTGTTTCAAGCCTCTGAGAAGTTACCATGCTTCCTTCAGCCCACCCTAGTTGATTCCCACTGATGTACTTGATCATTATCTTTTATGAAGAAGGCAAGAAGAAAGTTGGTATTTTTCCTCTAGCATGTCCCCCTAGCTTTTATCCTATTTGTATTGAATCTCCACTGTCCTCTAATGTGGTAATTTAACTGAAGTGTGGGCTACCTTTGAATAATGTGCATAGTCTACCTAATAAGTAGACACTGGGAATGATTTGTGTTTCTTTGACCATGATTGTTTAGCTACAGTACAGTAGGAGGTGTACTGTGTAGGACAGCAGCATCAGGAAGATGTCATTACAGAGGATAAATGAAATTGGCTAAAAAAAATGCATTTTTAAGGCTATGAACACGAAAACCTTTAATCAAGCTCATACTTTGGTTTTAATTATTGGGATGTACTTGCTAAGAATTTGTGTTTTGTTTTCCATGTATTTTTATTGGTGCATTATAGGAACACAACTTTACAGGACAGAAAAAGAAATAGAAGTAAATTCTACCTGTTTTGGCAGGTTCAGTCTCCCAGATATCACATATTGTTTCACTTGGATCTTTATCAGGCCAGTGTTTTTGATCTGCTCATTTAGGTCTTGCTGTGCCTCTCTGTGTATTGCATTTATTGTACTCTTCTCAAAGCCCAGATGCTCCCAAATATTACAAAAGGTGCAGACTTGTGAAAATAATGTGACAGTCCTGAGATTAGAAATTGCCTATTCCTGTGGTCCATATTAGTCAGCTGACTTTGGGAATGGTATTTTAACTTGTGTGCTTCATGGATGAATCAGAGATGACAGTAAAATTAATAAAAGGAACCTTTCTTTTTTTCTATCTCCTAAGCCCACTTAGCCAGAACTTTCTCTACATATCTCTGGCTGTCTTTGTCAACTTGTTCACAGACTTTTTTTTTAAATGAAAATTCTCTAGATTACGGGTCAAACAAAGCTGAAGTCTAGTCTCAATTCTTCAAATATGAACTGGGTAAACTTAGGTCTGTCCAGTAATCTCTGTGTTCCACTCCACATAGACACCAGACATGTAGTATTAGGAATAACAGCCAGAAAGAAGCAATTTTATCAAAATAAAGTGCTCAATGCACATATAATATTCTTAAAAATATATGCAACCAGCTCATGATCTGATGCAAACAATCAAAGATATGCATTTCTCCAAGTAACATAGTAAATATTTAAAATGTTGTCAAAATCTGTCAACAGTCTCACAGTAATTTATTTGAGTAGAAAAGTACATGGTTCTAATTGAGGTTATTCTTGTATGGAATGTAAATTTAACTTAGTTTTGTTTCTTATGCACAATTTCTTTCCCACAGAGTATGTGTTCTTTATTGAATGTCCTTTGATGCAAGTTAAATACATGAAATATACTTTCTGCTACCTGATGATTTTTGCACAGCCTGCTTAGTTTTGTAAATGATACAGAACAAACCAATGAAGCAATGCTAGGAACCAAACACATCTAGGAAGTTAATCATTTTCAGAACGGAGTTTCCTGAAGATTATAAATGAGAAGCATGCAGTTCTGATAAAATCTATTTTATCCTTTGCTTATTTATTTTTCTCTCTTGAGGAAAAACATTTACAGGGATAAGAAATGAGTATAGCTTCACCTGGTTGAAAGAGGAAAGTCTTTCTCTTACAAGTACATTGTTCTCTTTTGTTTGTGATAATTTCTACATAAAAAGGTAAACTTTTAACTTGCTTATGACAAGTCTTTCATATTGAGTTAAAATAATTTTTATGTAATTACATATGTTCATATATATATATGTATATTAAACATTATTATATGTGCATGTTTGTATCTCACAGACAAACCTTTATTAAAGAACCATTGTCAGATTCCTATCAAGACCCTATCAATTGGATGATAAGAATAAGATAGGAGGACTGGGGTTGCGGCTTAGTGGTAGAGTGCTTTCATAGCTCATGTGAGGTACTGAGTTCGATCCCTAGCATCACATAAAAATATAATAAAAATAATATCCCAATAATGTTTAAAAAGAGAAAAGAATAAGGTAGGAAAGGAACTTACAGGACATATAGGTAATCCATTTGATAGATTATTGATTAGAAATCCATTCCTCCTATAAACTGGAACCATTCTGGAAGATTGTCAGTACTCAAGAAAAGGAGTATCTTAATAGAGAGGAAAAAGTTGTTTTCAACATAGTTTTAAAAGTCTAATTTTTCTCTGTGGTTTGCCAAATGAGAGCATTTGATGTACTGGTATTACTCAAGATCCCAGGTGTCCATCCATAGTGCATGGAGAATTATCCCAGGCTCCTGTTATTCAGCAGAGAAGTTCATCTTCAGGGCAATTTAGTTCTATTGCCAACCAGGGCATTCTTTAAGGGTCTCTGCTGCCAAACTAAGCCATCAGGCCCTGTTTAATTATTAAAGAGATCAAAAGTGTCATTTTGGCAACTCTGTGGAGAAAATGAAGCTTGATAAATTGAAAAAAAAAGGGGAAATGAAGAATTTTACCAGCATAATGATTCTCAGAAAACATCAATTAACATTTAAATAGTGTATCAAATAAAATATGAACTTTATGATTAAAACAGATTATTAAAAATAGATAAGGATACCAGATAAAAAAAATAGGAGCGTGATTATCCCTCATAGCTTTGCATAAATTCTTCAAAAGTATAAGCAAAACTGGGTAAAAGTCTACTCTAAACAAATGAATACAATTTTACCATATCTGTAAACTTTGCATTGTAATATTTACCAAAACTAAGTTTGGCACCCCATGGTCAGGTTCAATATTCCATGGTCCAGAATTCTACGTTTCTGTCCAGTTCATGTGCCAGCCCTAGGAGCAAATAAGATCACTGCCCCTGTTGGTTACATTTTGTGTTTGTGAATACACATTGTTTCAACTATACAATTTATTATTTCATAAGAATTTTATGTACCATTCAGTAGTACCCTCAAAGTACCTTGTCTGGGAGAGCCATGGGGTACAGTTTGGGGGAGGAAAGGAAAGGCAAATGAAATCTCATGAATCTTACCAGAATGTGTATATTGGGGTTGTGGCTTAGTGGTAGAGTGGTTGCCTAGCACATGTGAGACATTAGGATTGACCCCCAGCATAACATAAAAAATAATTATAACAAAAAAGAAGTTTTTATCTACTTCCTTTAAGTCCTTATGCATAACAAATGCTTTCTGAGAAAACTAAGAGTGACTTCTCTAAGGTAACACAGGGTAAGTTTTAAAAGTAGAAATGATCTTATTTGCTAATATTTTGTTTTTTAGCAATCAGGATGTAAAGTCTGGTCATTCTTAAAAATAGTTCTATCTACATACTCCAGAATATAACTCAAAATCATTTAAAACTTGCTTATACAATTTACAGGTATAATGTTGGGATACCTCAATAAGAATAGTAATATTTCTCAGCATTTTTATTCATGGTCAGTGATAACAGTTTTGGTAGCACTAACTATAACACTTCTTCTTTCAGATATCAGAAGTACTGATCCATAAACTCAACCAAAACTCAGTGCACTTTGAATTGAAGCCTGAGGTCCAAGTTCTGGTCCATGCAGCTCACCTAACAGCAGGTCAGTTTCTGTGTCCCAGGACTCTGGCTAGTGACCCTGTCAAAGGGAAAGACCAGACCTTTGAAAAGAGGTGTGAAACTTATTTAATTAAATTTTCTATTCTTTTCAGAAAGCAGACTAGATCTCATAATCCTCTCCTGTGGCCACTGGAGCTACTTACTCCCTATGAATTTAGAGGTTGAAGAGCAACTGAACCTGATATTCCATACTGAACTCCATTTTAAGGGATCACTATCTAGTCCATCCTTTGTGGTCTAAAATTCGCTTTATAGCATACTCAGCTTCTGAATAACATTCTCAGGCTGTATGTTGTGCTCTGCACTGGTGTGATTTATCAGAAAACCCTCCTTTTATCAGAATTATCTATTGAAAGGGGGAGCATCCTAAGTCAAGCTGGATAGACAGCTAGCCTCATGTTTCCAATTCTTCAACTCTGGAGGTACGCCAACATTTCGTCATTCTTCTTTCTCTCATAGTTCTCTCCCATAGTTTATTATTTCTGTTTGATTTTCATTTGACTTATTATTTTTTTATTATGTGCCAAATATTGCTCAGATTATTGGGGGGGATTTGAAATATTAAATGCTATTTTAAAAAATGTTCATGCAAGAAGAATTGGGTTAGAGCTGGGACCAAGTTGAAAAATAGGAATTTAAGAATTTGGTAATTAACTGAGACTGGTTTGGCCAAGACTTGTGTCAAGATTAGCACTTTTCAACAATTGAAACAAGGAAGCCAAATTTAAGAGGATTCAGCTTTTTGTTTGAGATTGATTCTAAGTTAGAACTAGCTATCTGATTTAGAAAAACAATACAAAAAATATTTAAACAGGTGTTAGACTCTATCTACCAAAGACAATAGAGAGAGTTCTCCTTTCACACATGAAAAGACTGACACTTTGAATGAAGGATTTGTGGGATGAGATAATTGCCATAATTTCTCTCTTTCTTTATTTTCTTTTTCTTTGGTACCAGGGATTGAAGCCAGGGGCACTCGGCCACTGAGCCACATCTCAGCCCTATTTTGTATTTTATTTAGAGCAGGGTCTCACTGAGTTGCTTAGTGCTTCACCATTTCTGAGGCTGGCTTTGAACTCACAATCCTCCTCTCTCACTCAGCCTCCCAAGCCACTGAGATTACAGGCATGCACCACAGCACCTGGTTTTGCCACAATTTCTTTTAATTTGAAATGAACATATTCATTTTTGGGTGCCTAGAAGAGAAGCAGGAGGAAGTCTGAAGAAAAGGAGGAAGAGTGAGGAAGAATTCTCACTTCACTTCACCTTCTTTTCCGTTTCATCTCCCTTGTAGGGAGGGAAAATGGTTTTTTTTTTTGTTTTGTTTTTTTTTAAGAAAAGGACCACTGTTTGCAACATTTCATGTCTCATAAGCAGGATCGCTAATACCTTCCCAGGGACCATTATAACATGCTGCTGCATTCCATTAATTGCTTAGCAGATGTTCAGCAGTCGTGTTTTAAAAATGTTCAAGCCAGAGTCTGTTGCCATTGAGACGGCAATTCATAATTTGGGTTGTCTCCAAGGGAAAAAGAAATGTCTCCTTTCGGGAATTCACTAGCCTTATTTTGGTTTTTAAATTCCGTTCCCTGTTTTCTTTCATGAGAATACAAGATAAGCATTTGCAGATACCTGAGAATCATCCAAGATTGGTTTTGCTGGTTTCCTCCTACATGTCAGAAAAATGTTTAAGAAATTCTCTTTGCAGGAGAGATTTGAAATTGCATGCGAATAGGAAAGAGATGAGAAACATGTTATCAATAAGTTTGAGGAACATGACCTCAGTGGCTCCCTTAGGCATTTCTGACTTTGTGGCTGCCAGTGACCATGTTTAGCAGACAAAGTCTGGGACATTACAGAATAATCCAGAGAGTTGGAAAGGGAGTAAAAACCATCATGTGGGAATTGGACTGGAAGCACCAGTGTTTTGACCAAAGTGTATCTTTGCTTATGCTATCCCTGATTGGAATATTTTTCCCAACTTCTTCATCTTTCTTCATCCCCTTATTCTATTTGTATTTTAAGGCTCAGCTCAATGTCAATATTCACATAGAAACTTTCCAGAGAGCTTTACCTAAATAATATCTTCCCCTGGTCTGAACTCACATGTACTTTTAAATCTATATCTTTCTGATGATAATGGTCATGACCAATTGTTACCATGATTTTCATCATTCTTATTTAAATCCTGTGGGTGTGGTTCATTGTATCTTTATATTGTCTTCATCATTGTACCTAGCAGAGAACTTGTACATAGCAAGTACATATTACTTTGGTAGCAATTAGATGTGTAATGAATGTATAACTTTAGCAATGTAGTCAAAATCTCATTCTCTCAGTTAGTCTTTAGATCCAACTTATTCAGTTGGGAATCATATTCCCTGTCACAAAACAACTGGTTTGTGGAGACTTGCATATATTTATCCAATAAGCATCCAGGGGAAATCCACCTCATTTTTCCATATGGCATTAATTATATGTGGCAAGCATTGGGAATGGGCAGGTTGAAGGAAAATTAGATTCATGCTCTCTAGATTTTTGTGTCCTAGAAAAATAGGTCTGAGAAGGACTCAAAGAAGGACCACCAAGAGGCTGTTGCTGAAAGAGAGTGAATCAAGTACAACTTATTAACCCTTATTCTATGTTCTGCTCCCATACAGGAGAGTTTCCAATATCAGAAATCAATGTTACATCATGATGGGGCTCCAGGTCACATACCTGTTATGGAACCAACCTCACCTTACCAAACCAACATTTTTTGTGACATTTCCCTTGCCTTCCCTCTCTCTCTCACTTATGCATTTTCCTTGCCCTTCTGAATTACACATATGTGTATATATACATATATTACATATATATGTGTGTGTATATATACACACATATATAAAAGTATGGCATTTATTTATTTATTTATTTATTTTGGTACGGGTGATTTATCTCAGGGGCACTCAACCACCAAGCCACATCCCCATCCCTTTTTTAAAATTTTATTTAGAGATAAGTTCTCAATGAATTGCTTAGGACCTTGCTACATTGCTGAGGCCAAAATTGAACTCAGAATCTTCCTGTCTCAGACTCCTGAGCCACTGGGGTCACAGGCATGCAACTCAACTTGAATAATATATCTTAAGTGCAGTGAAGTCATTTTAAGGGGAATGTTTTCCAGTGATTCTGGAAAACTCTGATTCAAACCATTTGGTTTCTATAAGTACTTGTGGAAGAAAAAATCCCATCCATTAAGAAAATATTCATGAAATCCCAAAAGTTGTTTCATTGCTTCTGGTAACTTGAGATGTATGATCTTATTCCTCACATGACTCTAGCCCTAGTTTTGCAATTATTACTTTAAACCTGTGGTTTCTCAGAGGTCATGAAATGAATTAGGACTCTCATTCACTCTATACTGGCTAGACTTGAAGCACAGGTGCTAGTACATGAACATTCACTAATTGTAACTACAAAGAATAAAAAAATATATTAGTTGCAGAAGGTTGGGTAAGGATGAGACTTTAGGTTGAATGGAAGTTCACCCAAAGGAGAGGCAATAAGCCTGCCGGGTTGAGAGGCTATTTGAACAAAGTTGCAGCAACAACTGGTTTATGCATCCAATTATGAACTGTTTTATGTGGTTCAGGGCATCTAAACATGAGCTGTCAAATATTCATAGTTGGTGTGTTTATTGTAAGTAAATTATGACAAAGGGGAAGGGTGCAAAAATTCAAGGAACACAAATATGCCAGTGTATCATAAACTTTATTGACCCTCATCCATGTGTACTAGTGAGGAATCTCATTAGTGTAGGTTGGAGATAGTAAAACATGATAAATGTGGGGAAAAGAAAAAGAAGTACAAGAAAGAATTTTTAAAAAAATAATGTTTGAGTAATGGTCCACAATCCTTTCTCTTTATAACATAGATGTTTTCAACCCCATATGTCAAGAGATGGTAATTTATTTGATGGCAATGAGGATCTAGCAGGAGAAGCCTCTTTCTTGGTTTTCAAAGAAGATAAGTTTGGTGGTTTATGTTGGGTTTGATGTCATAAAGCACATAAGTGAAACACCCCATCAGGAAGCTAGAAATCAGAGCTTGAAAACTCATGTGAGAATATCAGGACCTGAAAATACATTCAACTTTGAGTTCAAATTTACCACCACCTACCAGATTTTTAGGTGAGGAGAATCTGCTGACAGGTGGTAAATTAAAGCCCTAATTTGCTGGTACAAATCTTTCAAGCTCCATCAAACCACAATCTTTGTTTTTGTGGGCAGTCATGTTCATGAATAAATTTAGTCTTTATATTTGACTGGGGTCAGGGACATTGGGAAGTGGCATAAAAATGTGTTGATTCTTCTACCATAGAACAGATAATGGTTCTGCATGAGATAAAGAGACAGCAAGAAAGGGGTCACACTGACATTTTATTTGAGTAGGCAAAAGTCTAACTAGATTAATCCACACTAAACTGTAAACAATAACTTTTCAGGGATTATAGGCATTTCTCAAAAGTTGTTTATTGGGCAAATGAACTAAAATCTGAGTGGTGATACTCCAGTGCAGAATGACTAGTAAGAAAAGGGCTGACACATTCCTTCTACCCAATTAGAATGAGTGAAAACCAGTTCTATTGTTGGAAAAGCTATTTCTAACCTATGGTAGGAGATATCTGTTGTAAATCATTTATTCTCAAACCCAAGCACATTTCAGTAAACTTATGAAACTTTGAAAAAAGAGAATTTTCAGACCTCACTGCATTCAGTGAAGCATCCCAGGAGTTCTCAAGGGATGATATCCAGGAATCTGCATTTTTTTAGCAAGTTTCCCAAATCATGCTTATACAGCCATCACTTTCACCAGCCTCAATAACCACTGTTGGAAAGCATTCTACAAATGAAAATCCATCTTCAAAACAAGGGAAGGTGTTGGCACCATCTCCATCAATGAATCTGATTTATAACTAGTAATCCACTCAAACAGAGAAATAAGAAGGGGCTGTGATATTAACTATGAGAGAAAATTATTAATATACATTGAAATTGAATTTCCTGGCATAGTTGGAGACAGTGTAATTGGCAGAAAGGTAGATGACGGGGAGCAAAATGAAATGTGCCTCCAAATCTGGGATGTGCTCTATCTATAATCTAGAGGAATGGCAAAGGCCAGCCAAGCGCTGTGGCCGTGAAGCTGTTGAAAAATGATTAAAGTATGAGTGAGAATCTTAGTGGCAGATATAATTGAATAGCCGTGAGTTTTATGAGAGTTGAACAAATGATATTATCTAGATAATATTCATATGCTAATAGGAGCAGAAAATGAATGATAAATCCACATCTCACTGGATCCCTACACATACTTCAAAATAAGGATGCTGTCCTACCCTTAGCTTTCCAGACAGGTCATTGTTCTCCTGGAATTTTGGACACACGTGATTAAAAAAAAAAAAAGAAACAAAGGTTAATATTTCTCAAAGGAAGAGCCTCAAATCTCAGGTTAAATAAAATATATATTAAAAATTGCACAGTAATGTCACTCATACTGCCTATCAGTTGCCTTTTTTAAGCAGTTACATTTAGGATAACTGTCCTTTGTCAAGGGTATGTGTGGGTTTTGTAATAAAACTGTTATCTTGTGTCATCTTGGCTTCCATGGTTTTGCTGACTGGTTTAATTTCTTTTGTGGGTGTAATAAAAAGATATTATCACAGAGATATTAGAGAATTAATATTTCCAGGCTTCAGTCGATGCCACTGGACATGTGATAAGTAAGGGTGGAGCATTAGCAGCTCCAAATTTCAACCTAGGTTGTCCAACTCATGAATTCTGCCCTCCGGCTTCCTATTGAGAAAGACACTTCCTGTGTGAGGATAGAACTGGCATTTGTCAAGAAGCTTTGAACCCTACAATGTCATCTAAGTCACAGCATTACAGATGCTACTGTCAAATGGTTGTTGTGGAGCTCTGAAATGTAAAGTGAAATAAATTGTTCCCATAACATTTTCCACTTAGGAATGGAATTAGTACTAGTGAAACTTCCACAGCCAATACATTTCTCTATTTAGTCTCTGGTTGCCTTATTATCTACACAGTGATCATTTAAAGGTCTCTTGTGAGTAACTGAATAGTGATAGTATTTGTTCTTCATTTTGTTTTTCCTAAAATTAATTGTTTTCTTCTTCAAATAATTCAGTTGTTTCACAGATATATGCAAACGTGGCTTTTGACAATTATGAAATCATTATGCTGTTAAGATGAATAATCACAGGTGCTCAGAGATCTAAATAGATCCCTTATCCCAGCGTGATGAAATGAATGTGATGTTTTCATAAATCTATCAAAGATAAGCAATGGAGCTATTCCTCAGCTTCTAATAGATTCTTTTGTCATCATCGTCTTTTTTTTTTTTTTTTCATTTTTTTCAATTACCTGAGCTCATAAAAGAACTGATCAGGGTAACTGGCCTGAGTTGACCAGCCATGAGGAGGCAACTAGGAAGCGCTGGTCTGGGGGAAAAAAATGAGAAAACACGTAAAGAGAAGAATCCAGAACCTAGGTCCAGCTAGTCTTCAGATATTAACCAAGTTTCTTATACCTAAAGTGATCGGACTGTCCTGGATAATACCTATTTGTCAGTACAAGCTCTAATACTCCTTTATTCTTAAAGTGTTCTCTTTAAGATGGGTTTATTTTTAACCTGCCTTACCAATTTCTTACCAAGTATTGGATAATGTGGAACCCAGTGGTGAGACTTGCCAGTTGGATTTTAACTAGTTGAAAGAGAATTTTAAGGAGAGGAAGTAGGCGTGGCTTTGTAACAAACCACCTAAAAGGTCAGCATCTTAAAAATAAGCTTTTATTGTTGCTTCTGAGTCTGTGGATCAGCTGGGCGATTCTTCTGGTCTTGTCTGTGTTCTTCCTGCTACCATTTAATGACCTCCTTGATCTTGGCTGGGCTGTCCCACGTGGGAAAGAGTAGCTGCATAGTGACTGCTCTAGATTGGCGTTGGTTGGGATGACTAAACTGTCCTCCACGTGGCCTCTCATCCTTTAGGAGACTGTTCTGGGTTTGCGCACCATGGCAGTGTTCCAAGAGGGACAGAGAACAGGACACAGGTCTTCAAACACATGATGAGCACACCATCACTGCTGTTACATTCCATTGTCAAATGCATGTTGTCATGGTAACCCAGACTCAAGGGGTGAAAGAAACAGATTTTACCTCTTGGTGGGAGAAGCTTCAAACTCATTGTACAAGGCCTGGACACAGAGTGTTAGAAAATTGAGCCAGCAATGTAGTCAGTGCCCATGAGGCTGACAATTCACTAAGGGGAGACTTGAAATGTTTATAGGTAATTTTTAGAAAACTCTGAGAGCCATAGTCATATTCAGCTACTAATAGCAACAAAGAGATACTTTTGGTTTGGTTTGGTTTGGTTTTCATGACCTAGAAAATATGAAAGTCAGGTATGCCCTAAAGATATGGGCTAGATAATTTTATGAGTGATAAGTCTCAACTGATTGTACATAATAGTCATTTATGTATATATATGCAAATGCACACACACGCACACATATATGTATATACACACACTCATATGTAAATATAGATTTTGGAGACTTAGTCTCAGAGATCATATTAGTCAATTTTGCATAACTGTAATGAAATACTTGAGACTGGGTGACTTTATAAAGTCAAGAAGTTTATTAAGCTCACAGTTTTGGAGGTTCAAGACTCACATCTGATTATAGCCTTCTTGCTGGTAGAGAATGAAAGTGGACATGGAGCATATGTATATGTCTGTATTCTTTGGTCTCCCTCTCTCCTTATAAAGCCATTAGTACTCACTCATGGGAGCTTTATTCTAGTGATCACCTACTTCTGATCACTAATGAAAAGCCCCACCTCTAACCACCATAGTCATTTTAAATTTCTACTGCCTTAATAACTCACAATGGGGATTAAATTTAACACTTATAACCCTGTGGGACACACTCAAATCATATCCAAGTCCTATCATTCAAATTTTTTTTCTCCATTGCAGCATAAGGATCTGATTTCCCACAGTCCAGGTAATTCTGATTAAGAAATTCATAAACTACATTTTGAAAAACAATTTATAGAGTAACAAGGGTTTCTCATTGAATCTCTTTGTGTATATGCACATGCACGCGTGCCTGTGTGTGTGTGGGGGGGGTGTTTTTTTTTTGTTCTAATTCATTATACATGACAATAGAATACATTTTGACACTTCACACATAAGTGGAATATAACTTTCATCCTTCTGGTTACTCATTGTCTTTCAACCGTAAAAAAACCAAAGACCTGTCTATTCATTATGATGAGGTTTGTTCTTGGAGGTTCTCATGACTCATGATTGTCTTTACTCAGTCAAGTGACCTCAGCTCTCTCTGACAGGATACTTCTGAAGACTAATCCCCAGTTTAATTTCCATACAATACTTCACAAATCATTGAAACTATTAAAAGACAAACTGAAGCACTCTTCAAATACTGAAGAGGTAGAGTTAGATAGACAAAAGTTTGGGGATCCCCCAAGGGGCACTTGGGAATGGCCTTCATGGGTGGAATGTTGAAGCAAGACAAAGAAAATAATGTGACTGGATGAAGTGGAGGAGTAGCCTTATTGGATTATTCCAGTCAGAAGCCCTTGATTAAAGATTGGATGGTAATTTGTGACTGGTTAGCTTAAATTTTGTTTTCCTACAATATGACCATTGATGCTGAACTGGGTTTTGGCAAAGTTCAGAGGAACCTAAGCTGCCTCAGTCAACCAGACTCCCAGTTACTTACTTAGCCAACTTCCCTGGCAATTCCCATCTATTCTGTCTAGTGGTCCCACAGCTTTATCCCAATATGGTACAGCAGTCATTAAGACCATCACAGTTGGGCTTGAATTTGAACTGGAGAGAAGTCCACTGGCCAAGTGAGCATGAGTTTTTATGCCCATTTTACACTCTAGGAAAGCTTTCTCTGTGGTATTACAACACCACCTTAATTTCCCCCCAAAAGTTCCAGATCACATGGATTTTCATATTGCCATTCTACAAGTTGGACTTGGGTGTGCTTTGGGAGGTGGGAGAGGGTAAAAGAAAACCAAGAAGTCTTTTGACTTCTTGACAGCACCAGTTCTTGGGTTAGAAATATATAGTAGTAGCTGAGAGTTTCAGAATCATAGTGCAGGTAGAAGTTCTCCAAGATGATGCCTTTAATAGAAGAAGAGGGAACACAAGGTAGCCACCATGGATTTTTGCCTGGATTCACTGGGTTATGCTACCATGTCCTTGATTTCAGAACTTGAAAATCAAGTAAGGAAAGGGGCAAAGCTGCAGTACAAGGGACAGTGGTTCTCAGGGTGAGGCAAGCACTTTGTGGGAAACTGGTCTGATGAATTGGTGGAAAACTATAGGAAAGGTAAAGGAGTTCCTTTCCTGCAGGCATGCAAACCTCTGATGTCTTAATGTGCATCATAAATCTTCAGAAGGGGGTTTGCTATTTTCCAAAACTAGTTCACCATGGAACTCTCTAGCACTATTTTTCTACAGAATACACTTTCAGACACATGACAGTAATAATGACAGGGTAAAAATATTAGGCATGTACTGTGTGCCAGAAGCTGTAACAGTGCTTTGTAAATCCCATCTCATTTTATTCTTACAACTTACTACACCAAACATGATTTTTATCTCTATTCTGCAAATGAGGAAACTGAGTGTAATTTGAAGTCCCTTAGCCTGAAGTAGCAAAACCAGGATCTGATTCCCAAATGGGACTCTATCAGTTACTTAACCCCAAATAGGGAGTTTCAAATTTACTCTCAGATGTGCAACTGTGACTATATATGTCAATAATTTTTTTACAAGAAGATGTGTTTATTAATGTGAGCATCCCTATTAGGATAATCAGCTCAGATCCTTATAAATAGAATATAATCATTCAAAGCATTGCTAAGATCCTCATAGGATTTTTCAAATGGTGTGTGCCAGCTTTGGGGCTTAGAAATGTTGAGTCACTTGGAGCAGTACTTGTATCTGTGTTTTGCTCTGTGCGCTTATAATGGGGGAAAAAAACTGCTCAGCACTTTTCCTCCTGCACATCTACTTTGTTTAGGCTGCAATTGAGGAGGGATTAATCTATGCTAATTCCACACAACAAGCCAAAACCCATTTATCACCACTTTCCATTCCTCAGCAAAACACACAGAAACGCACCTAAGTATTGGGCAAACTAAGATATGCAGCCGCTGTTGTGTGGAGCAGTAAAAAACCGTTTATATCCAGGCACACATCAACAAGCAGAAGTCACCCACGAAACACAGAGGGCAGTGGCACTCAATCCCTCTCCACTGCTGTCTGCTGTGTCCCACTTGCTGCCTCTGAGAATTGACTAAGTGAGGAGAGAGAGAGGGGATAGCATGAGTTTTGGAAATTGGGAGGGGGGTCAAAAGCTGCTTTTCCCACACAAATGTGCTAATTGCTAACAGTGTTAACACTGTTTCCTTAAGAACCACAATTTGAGTGTGAATGGTTTAGGATTAAAAGATTTAACCTTGTGATGGGAAGAGAGATGGGAGGAGGAAGGCAAAGATGGGCGGTAAAGTTCTAGTGTGTGTGTGTGCCCGCGCGTGCATGTGCATTATTGCATATGTAAGTTTGCTTTCATATGTGTTAGTGAGGACCTAGCCAAGGAATTTCCTCTTAGTTTTTCATTTATTTTAGATGCCACCCCTTCAAGTAAACTGTGTCTTCTTCTTGGTGGCACCAAGAAGCTATGCTGACAGAGCTCACTTCCAGGCTAGGAAGTTTAAATACTCTTGACTCTAACCACCTCTAGACCTTGATTTATTACCTGACAGATGAAGGGTTTGCCTTAGAAGATTACCTTGCAAATATCTAGTTTTCAATATGATGATGGTTTCCTGATAATGAAGAGAGAGGAGAGAGATTTTATCTTTTAGATTTGCAGATGATGAAATTGTATGATAGAAGCTGCTTCAAAATAATCCAGTGGTTGAGACTGTGGAGATTAGATGGTGGTGAAGAGAAAATAAGATTGGCTGTCAGTTGATGGCTGCTGAGACTTAAACAATGAGTACATTAGGATTAATTTCTCTATTCTCTCTCTCTACATACACACAGCCACACACACACACACATGCACACACCCACAAACATTAATGCATATGTATACATGCCATCTACGTTTAAAAGTGTATGATCTAGGATTCTAACTGTTCCTTTTAAAACAAAATTTTAGCTTGTCACTTGTTATTTCTTCCTGTACTATATAGTTTTAGTCCCAATGCCCATATTCATAAATATCTTTTTAAATTTCTAATTATCTCCCAGCAGCCTGAGTATATAGCATGTGTGTGTATGTGTATCTGTGATGACTTGGATTCAAGTATGTGTGCTTCTGTTTATTAGTTCCAAGTCTTTGGAGTGACAGGAACCAAGGAGAACTTCTCTGTTCTTATCTACACAATAAGGATCATTGTCCCCATTTCATTAGTGAAAATCAATGGAGATTTTGTCCATGATAAATGGAAGGTATTCTCCTGCCTGATGATATCCCAGCAACCGTAGTGCTAATTCTGAAGTGTTCCTGGACTTGGCTGATGGCACTGAGGCTTTATTTTCTTATTTCACATGGAAAGCGAATTTTCCTTGGGTGTTCCACACGAATAGGGCTGCACCCATCTTCTCACACACGCCAACACAGCTATTTCACAGCTTAATTAAGTGCTGCTTGACTTAGAGGAAGAGAAAAGAGCAGGGAGCTTCCTTATATTCAGTGAGCCAATACTACTAAACTCACTAAGAGAAAGAAGAAGGCTTGGCTTTCGTTTTACACTGAACTGGGTGGTGACATGAATTATACTTTCTAGTGGTGGCCACTGAGTGACAGTGATGTAATCTTATAAAAACCAGACAGTACAGAAGCAGCCGAGGGTCTCTACTGAGACCATTAATATTGCAGTCACTTATTCTTGAACGTTTTTACCTTGATGACCAGAATGTTGACCTCTCGGCTCTCAACAGAAACAAGCCACCGAAAATGGTGCTTAAAGGTCACCTGCATTTCTGGGCATCAGATTCTGCTTAAATTGATGGAAGGTAAAGGTCAACATGCTGGCTTCCACGAGGTTCATGTGGATTGTTGCTCAGGCTGGAGCTGTGCCAGATTTGCAGAATGTCAGTTCTTGAGAGGGTTGAAATTTATTGTAAACAAAGTCATTACAAGTACAACAGGTTTCACCCTGAGGTGGAAGAAGATTTGGAGGTCAGGAGAGATGCTTTCCAACACTGCATGTGTGCGTGCCCTTTCAGGGAAAACTTGAGAAGACTAGTGTTCGCAGAAGCTATATTTTTGGGAGGAGAAATCACTGCATTTGAAGGACAGGGGCTTGTTGTCAGGACTTCATGAAGTCATGGAGCCCTCTGCATGTCACACCTTCCCCAGCATCAGAGTGACTGCCCTTGAAAAATATTCACTTAGCTTTCCACACCTTGTTGTGCACAAAAAATATAACATGCACCATCACTTTCCAGTTCTGGTCCTTACAACTGCTAGAATAGGAGCAAAAGAGATTGGGTAATTCACAAAAAAATATTCCTATTGGTGGTTTTACTGGTTATCTGCTTTGCTTAGTGGGAAAAGCTTGCATATAGAATATTGGAAAATTTAATAACAATTAGCATTATATTATTATAAATATGGATGGTCCCTGACTTAAAATGGTTGGACTTAAGAGCTTTACCCATACCAGTGTTCAGTTTTTAACTTTCAGTACAGTATTTAGTAAGTTATATAAAATCATCTAACACAGACTTGCCCTCCACAGGGTGGTCTATAGTTGAATGTTTTGATCTGGTCCACTACACCTTATTCCCCAAACTCTTGCCAGCCCTCCAGTCCACCATCCCCAGCCTCTGAGACCTCTCCTTCTTGTATATTGCTCATAAACATTTGAAGCCCAGTGTTTTAGGTAGGGTTTTGCAAAGGGGGAATTAATTAATGAGAAAGGGGAATAAACTAAATAGAAGCAAGAAAGAGGCATCTTAGCTGTTTCTCTCAGGGATGAATCTGTGTTAGATAATTTTTTTTCCCTACCATAAGATAATGTAAGTGTTTTGTGCAAGTTTAAGGTAGGCTGAGCTAAGTTGTGATGTTTGGTAGGTTCAAGTTACGAGATGTATTTTGACTTGTATTTTCAATGGTATTATCCATGAGTTTATCAGGATATTATCCCAACATTAACTCAAGGAGGACATGTATTAATTAATAATAATAGTAGCAGCTGTAGAAATAAAAGCAAACCTTATAGAGTTCTTAATAATAAGGTACATTAACTCATTTAATCTTTGTGACCACAGAGGAATAGACCATTCATCTCCTCTAACCACAGAAACACATTAAGATGGAGTAACTTGCCCAAGATTCTACAGCTAGCAGGTCGTGGAGCATGGCTGGAATCCTTACAGTCTGGCTCCAGGGTCTTTGCTCTTCATTGCTCCAGTACTTGGTCAGGCCAATTGGAGCATCTGGGGGCTAGAACAGGCTCAGGTGCATACATGTATAAGCTGTATGATTTGTACTTTGTATGTTCCTCCCATGTGGCTTTCTGGCACTCACCAAGCCTGTGTGTGAACTGTGTGAGTCTCTCATGGAGTCTTACCTGCCTGAGTCTCTGCTTATGATGATTCCTTGTTTCCTCCCACAGCCCCACTGGTGGACCTTACTCCAACCCACAGTGGATCCGCCATGTTGATGCTGCTCTCGGTGGTGTTTGTGGGGCTGGCCGTGTTCGTCATCTACAAGTTTAAAAGGTGCGTGTCCCTCCATCCAGGTCTCCCCTACCTCTTCCCCCTCCCTCTTTCTGACAGGTTCCGAAGCACACATGGCAGTGTTGTGCTTCTCCCTTGCACAGCAGTGATGGTTTCTGTTAATGTTTTAGGAAGATCCTGGGGATTAATGTTTATGCCCAGATGCATAATGAAAAAGAACAAGAGATGATCAGTCCAGTCAGTCACACTGAAAACAGGCCCAATATCCCTCAGACTGAACTAAGAAGACCTGGCCAGCTAAGAGATGAGAAGGTAGAATCACAGCTCGTAGGTAAATGATTCCCAGTAGTCATCAGTTGTTCAGCCTCTGTAACCAATGTCTGACTCTCCCTCTAACTGCTTTCTGGCTTCACATAACCACTTCCTTCTGTTCTAACACTCCCTGAGAGAAACAGCTAAGATGCCTCTTTCTTGCTTCTATTTAGTTTTTTCCCCTCTCTCATTAATTAATTCCCCCTTTGCAAAAACCCTCCCTAAAACACTGGGCTTCAAATGTTTATGAGCAATATATAAGAAGGAGAGGTCTCAGAGGTTGGGGACGGTGGACTTGAGGGCTGGCAAGGGGTTGGGGTCGAGGTGTAGTGGACCAGAGCAAAACATGGCAGCCCAACTATAGACAACCCTGTGGAGGGCAAAGAGTACCACCAAAGAAGGAACATAATAAGAGTGACAAGTGTGACCATCCAGAGATTTTTTTATGTAGCAATTATCTAGAAACTGGTTCCTGAGAACTTGAGGACAAGAGACACAAAGTTTGGGAGAGAGGATCCTAAGAGAGCCCAGTTACAGGATTAGATTATTACAGAGAAAATCAACAAATGCCTTTTTTTTCCCAACTGTCTCATATCAGATACCTTAAAATGGACTTCACATTTCAGTAACCTCTCTCAACCTGTGAAGTAAGCATGGGAGATAAGCAGCTAGGTATAGCATGTCTGAAGCTCAGTTGCTGAGTCCTACTATTTATTGCAGAAGAAAGTTTCCAGGAAGTTAGACAAATCCATGGAGCCACCATTGCTGATCCATTTCTTTCCTGGGTTCCTCTTGTCTGTTGGCCTCAGGAGTTGAAGCTGTAAATGTTCACATCTAGATCCTGCATTACTGACCTGGAAGAATAAATTATTACATAAGTGTTGGCACTTCACTCTAATGTCATAACGCCAAACTGTCTAGAAGGCTTTTACATAAGATTTTAAATCTTTTATTTTAGGGGAAAAATGAGCATGTAAACAGAAACAGAACCCTCTCTTTTACATGGATAAGGGACAGGTCTGTGGAGACATTCAGGGGGAATTCAAATACAATGACTGGCTCCTGTTGTAGGTGGTAATAACACCTGCAGCCACATCTGGTATCCGGTTTTCACCATGCATTTTCTTTTACGGGGGACATATGCTAATAAATTCATACCCCCCCACCCTGTCTGTTTACTTACAAAGCATCTAAGATGCTGCATTTTTGGGGTCATTTGCTTCTCAGTATCATTTCCACAGGGTATATGGCACAGTGGCTGCTTACTTTATTAAAGTAGCAATTCCTCCTTCTCCAGGAACATGTCACACCACATTGCAAATTCTCTGACACTTTTCCATTTCCAGTGTCATTAAATGAGTAAGTGTTACACGTTTTCTCTTAGGAGAGTAGATTTACCCTCCCCTCCCTCCCCTTCTACTCAACCTGGTGACTCATCTCTCTGATTGCAAAGAGCAAGACATGCCACTCCACCTTCAATGCCAAAGCGGGGATCTGCTGGGGCACAATTTACAATTTAAGGAAAAACCCCAAAGGCTACAGGCGACCTGCTGATCAGGAAAGAATTTCGCTCTTGTCCAGTGCATCATCCTTCATGACCACTAACTTTATGTTTCTTTTCTTTCCTCTGTTGTTCTGTTTCCTATTTTTGCCAGGAAGTATTTCCATAGTTGCTGAGAATTAAAGCACAAAAGAAATCCCTACCTATGTAAATGTTTTAATGGAGGACGCCAGTAAAAAAACAAAAACAAAAAAACAAAAACAAAAACAAATCAAAACAAAAAATAAAAATAAAAACAGTCAAAATCCAAACAAACAAAAACAAACACTCATTGCACCAGGACTTTTAATTCTTCTGACACAGACAACAAGGGTTTTTAGCTTTAAGCCTGTGCATGTGGACAATACCTTGAGGACATGTTTGGAGGGGCAGTGTACAGGTGCTCTATTTTAATGGAAAACACTCCCCTCCCCCTTTCTTCTTTTTTTTCTGATCGGTCTTGTTTGTAGAAAATTCATAACATATATAGGCCAAGGAAATCTGCATGTATTTTTGGAAATATTCTTGGCTCTAGATTTAACAGCTATTTTAGCACTCCTGGCCGAGGGGTGGATTAGCCATCCCGGGCCTTTTCATAAGACACAAAGACATGCACAGGGAAACCCTGAGCCATTTTTCTGTCCCACTGTCCTTACTGTCGTTTCCCCCTTCTAAGTTAGCAGTGGTAGCTTTGTTGGTCAGCAGAGGCCACAAAGCTGCTTTCTCTCAATTCTCTGTGGCCACAGGGACAAAGATGCAAGTTGAAGATCATGCGTGCAGGTACACTAGGACAAAAAGAGAGGCAGGGAAGCAAAGCACGTCAGAAACGGACCTTTGTTTCTTGTTCAGCTTTTCTCCTTGCAGCTTTCCCTACTCCCATCCCAACTGAAGTAGAAGGTGGAATTTTTTTCTAGTAGTTATCCTCTGTCTTGCCTTCCCATTTATTTGCCATCCCTGTGTACCCATGATCCGTCCATGTCTTTGAATCCCTTCCTTTCAATCCCCAAGTTATCCTTCAACTGTTCCAACTTTTTCTTCACAAACACGTTGCTAGATTTTGGACATCACCCCTGATGTCTCCTAAATACTGGCCTAGGCTCTGCAAACCCTGACCCCACCACTTGCAAGTCTCAGATCTCTGTTTGTTTTTTACACTCCCAAGCATGCCAGCTTCTGTGCCCACTGCTCCGGCTGCATCCTGCCCAGCAGGTTTCAGTTTCATGTACCCTTTGTCTCTTCCTCTAGAACCTGCCTTTTCCCAATATCCTTGCCTTTTCCCACCTGGAAACATGTAATGTGAAAGAGTTGATATATGCAAAGCAGTCAAACCTGGCCATATTCTTTGGAAAAGAAAGTGCACAACTGAGTAGTGGTGTTCTTGCACATTAACAAACATCTCGTGCATTCAGATTCTGGAAGCTTCTTGTGAGAAATGTTTTGAACATGTGACTGTATTACAGGGTATGTCTTCCTGTGATAGTTGCTGTTACCACATACTTCCTTTCTCACAACAGAATAAAAACACTTGTGAAATAAACACTGATTTAACCAGAAGGAGAAGCAGGTTAATGGACTTAATGTTTAAGAATGTCAAAAAGTCTGAGAAAATTAGGTCTTATCTTACATTAGGATGAGATTTTGATTACTTAGGGTGATCCTGGTGATTTCACGTGTGGTCTCTAATCTTTTGAGCATCACGGTATCAGTAAAGGAAAAATAACTCAGTATACACGGGAGGAGTAAGGCCTCCAACAAAGCAAAAGAAATCCTCACAGTCCTTAAATCCTGAAAGCGTTTAGATATCCCCAGTTTTCCCAGGGTGATCATGAAAGAAGGACCAGAGAAGGGAACAAAAGTCCATCCACTACTGGAGCCCCCTCAGTACTTGAACTGGACAAAGCCCATTTGAAAGGTGGGAGAAATCATTATGATAAACCATCCAGAGAACCTACTGTCCTTCTTGGCTGAGTCCCCAAGCCACCAACAGGGTATAACAGGGTCCTGGTGATGATGAGGATATCCTAAAGATCCCAATGACTCCTGCCCTAATGTAGCTTAGGTAGGGCGAGAGTAGCAAGCTGCTGCCAGAAGTTAACCATGTAAAAGGTGTCATGGTTGAGGAGGCCGCATGTGAATCTGGGCAATGGGCTGTGCCTGGGGGCAGCCACCTTTTAGTAAAACTTGATTGATTCCCAATCTGCCAGGCTTCCTATCTCATAGAAAACATCCTCAATGATTCTCTTCAGTTGGAGCCTCCCAAATTTCATCTGGAAAACCCAAGTGTTTAGAAACCAAATGAGGCTCACTCACACCAGCACAGGGAGTTCTCAGAGTTGCAGTTCAATTCATTTTAATTAGAAAATTGTTAAAAGGGGTATATACTCTTAATCTAGCACAGTGCCTTGCCTAGAGTAGTATTCTGAAAATTATTTGTCGGTGAAATAAATGAGTGAAAAGTCATAGGGAAGAAGGGGCCCTAATTTAAAATAGAGGCAGACATGAGATGCTTGGCATTTTGGAGAGTGACCAAAGGTGGTCAGATATAGATTCAGCATCTCCAGTGTCCTCATGTGCCTCTCCTCAAAGCTCCCTCCCACCTGTAGGTGATTACTGAGGCAAGGTACTGCTCAGAGGGGACCTCATTGTTCCTATGACTGTGGCTCCTGGTTCTCAAAGTGTGGTACTCAGGCTAGTAGTATCAGCATAACCTGTAACTTGTTAGAAATGCTAATTCTGGGTCTATACCCCGGAGCTACTGAGTCAGAAACTCTAGGGGATGAATAGTGTTGCTCTCTCTCTCTGGATGGAATAGTCCCACCAATCAGTCCAACAAGCCATCCAGGTGATCATGATGCATGCTCAAGTTGGAGAACCACCAGAACAGCCCATTCCAGCTCAAGCCCAAAGACAAGGCAATGATGTCAGCCTACAAATGGGAGGGACCCAAGTGCCTACCTACTCACTAATACCAGGTGCAAACACAATGAGGAGTTTGGTGGGCATAAGGCCAGAGGAGTGTGGAGAGGGATGTGTGTGGAAGGTAAGATTCAGGGCAAGCTAAAAATACAAAACTGCAACATTTTCTAAAACCCCAGAAGGCAAACTGTGCATGTTCTACCCTGAACTACCCAACCAACATTTTCTCTCTTGCCTTATTCCTAATTGGATCCACTATCCAAAATGCAGAGGTTGGCTTTGCTTTTTATCTGAAGTTCCAAACAGCAACTTTGAGAGCAATGTGGTGCTTGGCAGCTGTTCTGTGTTTTCCAGGATTCCAACTGAGCATTGAAATCCCTCATTTGCCAACTTTTTTTTTATAGGAAGCAAATTAAAAAAAAAAAAGAAAGTTTTCTTATTGTATTGGAACTACTTCTAATTTCAAAATGACTTTTTTTGATGTATTTTTTTTGTTAAATACTATGTAGTGTAATGTATAATTGCTCTTGTTTCTTGCTTTAACATTCATATTTATTAAACAGATAATGTCTCTAAAGTCTTTGCCTGGAGATGTTTATTTTTATCCCAAAACTCTGTATTTAGTCAAAAAGTTATGCATTTACAAGATTTCATAATGGCTAATTACAAAACAATATCGTTAACACCACAGGCTCAAGGTTTTTTATATTTTTTTTAAACTAACAAAGTAGAATATATTTTCCAATCTAAATTGTACCTATATTTTAGTTGAGTGTACAATACCTGTCACTTCATTACATTGCATTATTCCATTTCAGCATCCTTCCACCCTGGTTACATTGAAAGGAATAACATTATAGTTGTTATCAATTCAAAGTTACAAATTAACAGGGAGCAAACCCATTCAGATTTATTCGCAACCTTGTAGTTACTGAAGGACCAAACTACATGTAATTAACTGAGACTTGGAAGATGCGCTAGAGGCTCAGATGGTAGAAAGAAACCTAGAATAGTTCTAGGACCTGGAATAGTTCCCTTCTGTCTCTACCAGCTGTGTGACCTTGAGCAAACCACTTTAACACAGAAGATTCACTGCCTCCATGTGTATAATTTGGAGGAAGAAGACCCCTTACTATTGTGGTGTTTTGAGTGGGTGAGTCATTCCCAAGAGTTCCAAATAAATGATTCAAAGTTAGTGGAAAACAAAGAAGTTGACTGGATCTGTCACTCTTTGGGGACCATCTGTTCCTTAGGTCAAAACATTTGTGCAGGCACAAAACCTTCCTCAGCACTCCCCCAATAGTACTGGAGTCAGAAGGTTGTGGTGTCTTCAGTGCAGTCTCAGTATGCATGGGAATTTCCTTTTTTTTAATTTTATGGCTGCCTTTAGTTTTTTCCTTTTCCACAGACTGATGCCTCTCACCCTGCATTGCTCTTCAGGCCAATCTGTGCCCCATCAGAAGCAGATTATCTCCTATGTCAGTCAGAGGTTAGCCACAAGAACAGAAAGCCTGCCTAGGTATTTCACACAAAGGGGATTTAATACAGGGAATTTGTTACTTGAATAATGGAAGAGCTGAGATGCCAGTTAGGAGCAGAGAAGGCTATGCTGAGATTAGCCTAATGAGGACATCTCTAATTTCCCTGGTCTGGAAATACCAGGCATGATGAGAGCCTTGGAGCCAGTACTGACACATGGAAGCCAAAGTCACAGCAGATGCATCTGACAGGACCAGGGGGCAGGGCAGTGATGGTTGGCCAAGGGGAGGAGAGGGCAAAGGCAGTTTGTCTTTGCTCTGGTTCTTCCTGGCCAATCCTCTTCACTGCCCACACCTGGCCAAAAGCCGACAGTCAATGAAACCTGGGAAATGTCATTTACTGAAATAGCCAGAGCAAGTGTGGGTGGGAAGTCGACCTGTGCGAATACGGGCAGGTGACTGGCACAGACTCCCTTCAAATTCAGCCTGTGTGGAATCCGCAAATCTCCCCCAGCCCAAAGGGAGTCTTTACACAGGGAGAGCTTCGTGCTCTATGATTTTTTTCCCACATTGTTAGAATTTAGCATTATGTTTATGTGTGGCATGTTACTCCTTTTTTTTCTGAAGTCTTTGCTAATTTTAAAGAGGATCATTTTTATTTTATTTCATTTGATTTATTCCATTCCTTCAGCATTCAGCTGTGGACATTGCCATTAAGGGGCACTAGATAAATGTTTGATGAAACTCAACCCTTGATTTTCAGCTTAGTGTTGTGAGCAAGTCCATTTTATTTAGACACGATCTCGGAGGTGGCATCGTGGGTCAAACCTAACCCAGCTTGCACCTCTAATTACATGTCCAATTGCTGTTTGTCAAGAACCAACACCTCCTGCCCTTCCTCTCTGTTACCATGCAAGCTGTAGGATTCGACGAGCTATTCTTAGACAGTAATTTAAGTGAAATAATTACACTTTAGAAAAAAAGGGGGGGGGGAATTAGCTAGAAAGTGGAATAAAAAATCAAAGGTCCAAGTTCGATTTCTAGATTGTTATATAATTTGTTTACCTACTTCCTGAGGAGCTAATAGGATTTTGAAAATGCATTTTTGGGCTGATGTTTGCATGGTGGGGGAAATCCCAAAATAATTCCAGATGAACACCTGCAAGGAAATGGCTATTATACATTTTAGTGTTAAATACATGGACAAGAATCTGTGGTTTACAGAATAAAGATAATTATTGATCTGTATGTGGCGTATACTGCTAGAGGTGGAGATGACACAACTACTATCAAGGCAGTTAAAATATCTGCCTTCGGGAAGCACATTCTAACAAGAATGAGGTAATTTGGTATGTCATAAACAACACTCATTAGATAATTTCACATTATTATAATGTGAAAATAAAACAGTATAGGCAACAGAGTGATTGAGGCCCAGGATGGGAGTGAAAGATTTGGACCTCAGAAGCTCAAATGTCTTGATGTTAAGGACCAACCTGTCCCTGATCTTAACACAGAACAAGAACCAGCAATTTGAAGACATGTGAACAGTTCCAAAGTGTTTCAAGTCAGCCTCAAAACCACCTGACCCAGAAAAAAACGATTTTGAATCTAAACAAAACTCACAAATGCTCCTGAGATTCAGGGAAAATTCTCTCACATTGCACATGCAGAGGTTTTTTCCCAGAGGGTGGTATATATAATCAGTTGTTCTGTGATATGATGTGACATGGTATTCTGAAAGATCCCCTCACTATGCAAAAATGGCACAAGTAAAACACCACAAAGCCTAGGAACATAAAACCTCTTTCACATCTCAGGATAATGTGTCCAGGGACACACTGAAAAGAGGTACAAGCCTAATTAAAATGGTATCCCTTTTACACACATTAAATTGTTAACAAGTACACATGAACAAAACACTTATCTTGAAGAAGGCATGCAGTTTGCTTGAAAGAATGGTCATTCAAATGCTTCCAGCTTATGAGTTATTGTGAAATGAAGCAAAGAAAGTTACCTGTAATTACACAGAAGTTTATAACACTAAATGTGATCAGTGTGGAGTAACACTCAGGGAGGACAGGGCTGCTGGTCAAAGTTGTAGGGTGTGTGTGTGTGTGTTCTGTGTATTTTTACATAGCTGGTGTTTTGGTCAGCTTTTACACTGCTGTGACCAAAAGACCTGACAAGAACAATTAGAGGAGGAAATGTTTATTTAAGGGCTAATGGTTTCAGAGGTCTCAATCCATAGATGGTGATTGTATTCCTCAGAGCTTGAATTATGAGTGTGAATGTCATGACAGAAGGATTTGGAAGAGGAAATTGGCTAAGAAAATGATGATCAGAAAGGAGAAAGAGAGGGACTACACTCAGCTCACCAGATAATTATCCTGAAGGCCTGCCCCCAGGGACCCACCTCCTCCAGCCACACCCTACCTCCAGCCTAAAGACACTACTCAGTTAATCCCTATCAGGGGAATAATTCACTGATTGGGTTAAGGCTCTCATAATCCAAACATCCTACCTCTAAACCTTCTTGCGCTGTCTCACAGGTAAGATTTTGAGGGACACCTCATATCCAACCATGGTATTTCTCATTCATGCAGTTATACACAAGCTCATACAACCCTTGTATTATCTTCAAACTCTCCCCTAATACATCAGTTATATTGGAACAAATTTACATATTCAAAAAATACTTCATAGCAGAACAAACTAATGCAGAGTGTAGTTGAAAAGTAATTTGGATATACTGTAGAAGAAAAAACGTCTTCACAGCAGTGGGAAAGGAAAAGAAAATCACGCCATCAATCTCCATTATATTCCTCATCGCCTCTGCCTGAGGTCTTTGGTGTGTGGCCAGCCTCCCTATTCACCTCTATAGACCTGGAAGCAGTGCACAGTTCCCACCTCCCCAGCAACTCCTATTTGGGAACTTCACTGTGGCTCCATGGAATGTCAAAGTGTGGCCAGAATGCCTCTTTACAGAAGATGGTGTGGAAAAGAAATTTGTAAGGTATTCAACAAGAAGTAGACAGTCAGGCATGGTTACACAAACCTGTAATCTCCAGGACTCAGGAGGCTGAGATAGGAGGATAAGAAGCTGGGGTACAGTCTCAGTAACTTAGTAAGACCCTGTCTCAAAGTAAAAAATGATAAGGGATGAGGATATACCTCAATGGTACGGTAGCTCTGGATTCAATTCCCAGTAGTGAAAAAAAAGTCAGAAAAGGAAGAAGAAAAGAAAAACAAAAGAAGGTTGTGAAATTTTTAAAGTATAAGCTTCTAGATGAGAATAAAAATGCTACATGACCATACTAACATTTCAATATATGCATATATATGTGTATTTATAAAATCATGCATATGTAAGTATTAATAACAGCTGGTGGATGCATAAGAATTCAATGAATAGTATGCATAAGCTTAGTAGTTAGTAGGAAATACAGACACACACACATTTATGTATATATACATGTATATACATGTACTCATAACAGAAACTTTCTCTTAAAGTACTTTTTCTAAGAAATATTTAATGACATAGGATAAAAATTGATGTTAATAATAGAATTTAAAGCCTTACATGGTATGATAACTTTTTACAGAAATATAGGACTGAGGAATAGCTCTGTAATAGAGCACTTGTCTATCATGTGCAAGGTTCTGGGTTCCATCCCAAATACTGAAAGTAAAATATATATGTATGGACATGTACAAACAGAAAGACTAAATATTAACAACAGTGGTTATTTCTAACTTATAAAACTGAATATTTTAATTTTTTTCATCATTTTTGGGCATACTTTCTAAGATTTTCTAAAATGAACATACATTTATTGCATGCTCAAAATGCTAAATAAAAATGCTAAATAAAATTTACAAGAAATATATTGTGAAGTAAGCATAAAGTTTTATTTTCTATTAGAATTGTGTAATTATTTATAAATAAATATGAAGTGTATAGAAAAATTCATTACTGCCAACAGTATATAGATTCTTTTAATAAAGTAAGAATAATTTCTTAGATAAAAATATATTTTTTTCTCATTTTTATCAATTTAAATTCATATTGAGATGAAAATATTATTTTGCTTTTATGGTGCCTACAATTTAATATATGAATTTTCAAATGTTTTAACATTTTTAAACTGTAATTATGCTACCCATGTGTATATGAATCATACACACGTACATACCCACACAGAGATACATACATGTATGTGATTAATACAAATTTTCAGCATAAAAATAAATATGTATATTTGCATATTTTTGCATGATTTAAATATATGCACATACACAAACTTGGATTTAAACAATTAAGGAAGTATCAGTAGTTATTTATGTACCATAAACAAACAAAAGATGTGCTATTAAAGGTTGTAGACCTATTTCATAGACTGTGTGTTAACTCTTGGAGGATTTTGTGTTTCTTTAGTATTCATGGTGTGCAGCAGACTGAGGTGGGGAGGGGACATGTAGGCAGAAAAGTCCTTCCCAGGAGAGATGGGTGGAAGCTGCTGGAGGACAACACTCTCCCTTTGAACTACTGTACCATCTTGTTACCTGCCTCTCCAGGAGCTCATTGCTTCCCTTACCACCTTTCAGCCACAAGAAGGAAGACAATCTGATTTAGTAGTGACACTAACAAGCACTACCTCACACACACACACACACACACACACACACACACACTTGACAAATGGCTGGGACTGGTGTAGCCAAGTGCATGCCGAAGAACCAAGGATAGGAAGTTCTCACTGGCCACAGCCAGGAAGCAATTCTCACCATCAATAGGTAAGTCAACCAGACTTTACAGTGCAAAGTCCAGGTCCAAACAGGTGAGCCTCTATGACCACCAGGTCTGAAGGGCCAAAGGCTACTAAGATTGAAATTCCCAAGCTAAGAGTTAAAAGTTACATGAACCTAAAATATATAAATAAACCAAAAGTGTAGTGAAGAACAGGAAGTCCTGGATGGAAAACATTCAGGATAATGGACATAGGAAAGCAGCTACAATTATTTTTAACATTTATGTGACATTGTTCACTCATTATCTTTTTTAATCCACACAAGTTTCCTAGAAAGGAAAGTTTTCCTTCTTTTACATTTGATGAAGGTAAAGCTCAGAGAACTGAAAAGACTCACTAGTGATCACACTCACAAAGCTCAGAAACCCCAAAGGATTTGTTTCCTATAAAAGCTCAGTTGTGTGATGGATTAAATGAGAGAGCTGTGGACTGTTTTTCAAAGTCTTCAGTGTGCTACATTTTAGGCAGCTCAAAGGCAGACACAGTTGTCCTTAGTGACATGCATGGCCAAGTTTCTGTCTGAAAGAATGCCCAGAAACGATTCGATTCTTCCTTCTTGCTATTTAGAGCTTCTCTTCTGTTTTAGATTTAATAGATGTCCCTGGGGAATTTCGGAATCAAAACCTCTGGGCATCCAGACAAGGAGGGTTGGCATAAGTTGATAAAAATCTCTCTCTTTCACTCACTCTCTGTGTGTGTGTGTGTGTGTGTGTGTGTGTGTGTGTGTGTGTTAAACTAGTAAGCACAAAAAATAATTAGCATGAGATAGAATTACCCCATATAAATATTCAGACATTACTTCCAATAAATACAAAAGGGAACGTAGTATTTTTTTATTTTTAATATGGCAGACAAATCAGAAAGCTATTGGATCAATTGAGGGTATCATTTATAATCCCTAAATGCATTTACAAATGTGCCACATATATTTCTTCATTTTTGTCTCCCAAATTTATGCAAACATTACCCAATGAAGGTAGGGACTGTGGGATAGGAGGATGTGAAGGGTTTTATATAAGTTGGGGCAATCAGCTATAAGGAAGGAAAGTTAAAGTTGGTGTCATATGGTACTTGTAATATGTTATCAGAAATAAGGGAATAAAAGATTTAAAGTATGCAAATGTTTTAAGGTGATTATGTTCATTTACTAATGTGGAAACATCAGTCTGGAAAAATTAATTCACTCATCTAAGATCTCATAACAAGTAAAGTAGCAATATCAGAATTTCAACTTATGGATGTACCCACTTCTCTTTCCATTCTACCAGTCCACCTATGGGTCAGCCACAAATAAGAGATGATTCAAAACAAGAGAATTGCATGTTCATGCAGTTTTATTCCATATGTAGTTTTCAGAGTTTACACAAGGAAAACAGTATCATTCTTCTGAAAGCATATAGCAAATCCCATCTCCGCCCTTGCTGTTGAGATACACAAATAAAGACTTACTCTGTTTGACCTTATTTAACATGATATACTTGATAGGTGGAGCATCTAAGCTCCCTCAAAGGAAAGGACTGATATTTGCTAACTTCAGTAAATAAGTGGAGATGGAGTGTTTTCCAAATAGTGACACTAAATAATCTGAGACCTAGCAGCTTATACAGCTTATATAAGCTATCTATCTACCTACCTATCTATATATGAATACCCATACAATATATACATATGAAATATATATAATATATACATATCATATACATACAGACATGTATGTATATAACTCCATATATATTTAGACATTGCTTGAACTGTTACAGATAAGAACCCTACATGTAATTCCCATTTTCATGCATGAGGCTTCTCTTCAGTGACCTCATTGTGGGGCAAGATCTTCCTTCTGCACTTCTCATAAAGTAGAAATTTTCTTGTAAAAGCTCAGAATGAGGCCTTGTGGCTCTATTATAAATAAGTACATTAGAAGAAGTACATTTCTCTTGCTTGTTTGTTTTTTAACTCACAAGAACTCATTCTATCATTACAAATAGGAGAAGCTAGTTTGGGGTGTTCTACTGAGTCAGGAAGCACCCTGAACTTAAGTGGGAAGGGATAAGATAGCAGACTGAGAAGGTGGTAAGGCAGGATGAACCCTGCTAAGAGGCTGTTTCTTGAATTTAATCCAGTATCCAAAGAGGGGTAGAAAATTTAGATTGTGCTAGACCCCAAGCCAAAGGCAAGTTAGCTCAAGATTGTAATCAGTGATTATGCCAGAAGTCAGGATGATGGCCCAATTTTTGCTGATCCCTGCAAGTCCACAATAATGGGTCCCTGTAATAAGACCTGGCAGAGTAACCTGGGGTGGATAGGTAGTGAAGGGCTGGCTGATTCTCCAGGACAGGGAATGGTGCAAACAAATCATGGCATCAGGGTTCAAGTGGTTCACATCAGAATATAATGGAGATTTGGAGTCTCAGCAAAAACTGAGACAAGTGCTCACATTTGAGTCTTGTGGTAAAGACAAGAGAATAGCTGAGATTCAGTAAATGAGATTTAAGAGCTGATCTCAGGTACATTAGACATACCTTTGAAAGCATCTCAACTTCTCCCAGATTGAAAGAGGGACCTGGGGACTCCTAACAGCCCCTTCATCCTTGCCTAAAGGATGTTCTGGACACCATGGACTCCATTTTCTCTAAACCCTCTGGGGATCAATTATCTGCTGTTCTCAGAGCTTCTTTGACATAAAGAAGCAGCCACATAAATATAGTAACTGCCAATTTATTATAAGGTTCAATTAGATTTTGTCTGTATTTTCTTTCCCTCCACATTCTTCATACTTTCCCTCTTTCCAACACCGACTTGGCTCCTAGCTCTGTGTAGTTTTAGGGGACAAGTAATACAGTGGGGTAACATGTAACCAACCCACCTTAAACTCCTTGGCAAACAAAATTTTCTTGAAACCAGCAGGTTTGTTTGTTCTGTGCATATGTGGATGTGAGTTCCCTGGTAGCATATGCAGTTGGCAGTTTCTAGGAACAAAGCAAAAGCAATGCCAAGGTGGCTTATTGAGCATATTACAGTGGCGCACTCTGCATAATTTCAGAGTGGAACTGCCATGCTCTCCTGGGAAGAGGAGGCAGAAAGTATTTCGGCATGACTATACATTTTCAGAGCTCAGGGCAAATCTCTCTTAAGAGTCAACCCTGGGAAAATTGCTTGACTTGAATCCTGGAATTCTAGAGCTTGAAGGAAAATTAGAAATAATCCACTAAGTAGATCTTGAGCACTGAGTATGAAGTATCATGCATCCTCTTCAACCATCAACTTGGCCAATCACCTCCTTTGAAGAAGATTTTGCTGTTTTTTCAAGGACACATAGCAAATAGATAGCAGAGAAACCACATGTAACCAGATCAAATCCTCTTTCCCATACAAATTGCTAGTCTTAGTTATTTTCTCTGTGATGCTGTCTTTTATTTATGCAGAACACTGCCAAGAATGCGTGGAATGAATAGAAAACAATCCAAGAACATGGGGACAATAACAACCATAAAATTCATGGTCTAGAACACCATGAACATGTAATGTCCCTAAGGTTCACTTATACCTGATGATTCTGTTCCCATGCAAGTGTTAAATAAGAATAGTCCCTAATATATTATGTGGAAAAATTCACATGGTTTCAATGAACAGTGTGTAACAGTCCTAGAGATGCCCCATCATCAACCCAAGAACTCCAGGCAGAAACCAAAATTCTTCCTTTGTTACAGCAGCTAATAATACACAGTACAGAAATACTATCATTTGTTCACTAAAATTAAAAATCATAACAGTTTTTGCATAAGTACATTGCTATAGTTTGAATATGTTCCCTCAAAGTTAATTTGTTGGAAACTTTATCCCAAAATGCATACATTAATGGAATTTGGAACTGGGGCCTTTGGAAAGTAAATAGTTTGAATGAGGTCATTAAAGCAACGCCTTGTTATGGCTTTACCATGTTATTATAAAGAAAGAAGTCCCCATCAGATGTTGGCACCATGCTCTTGGGCTTCCCAGCCTCCAGAATCATAAGTTTAATAAACCTTTTTTTCTTTATATGTTACCTGGTCTTACTTATTTTGTTATAGCAACCAAAAATGGATTAAAATATTCATCTCAGAGCAAAAGTGTATAGAATAGCACTTAAGAACAAAGAGGAAAAAGAGGTGGAGAATAAAGATTTAAAACCTAAAAACAAAAACAAAGAAAAAAGGAAGAAAATTATTAAAGAGAAAATTTTGTTGACAAGTGATCCATAAAATATAGTTTCTTTTTTTTAAATATGAGGGAAGTTGAGAGTAATAAAACAAAGCATCATGACCACATAGGAGTCAGGGCAGTGGTCATTTCAACAGTGCACTTTTGAAAGCAGCAACTCTGAAAGAACAGGCACCAAGGGGCTGGGGATGTGGCTCAAGTGGTAGCGCGCTCGCCTGGCATGCGTGTGGCCCGGGTTTGATCCTCAACACCACATACAAACAAAGATGTTGTGTCTGCTGAAAACTAAAAAAATAAATAAATATTAAAAATTCAAAAAAAAGTTACATTTAAAGTATTAAAAAAAAAAAGAACAGGCACCAAATCAACAACTCAACAGAAGAAAAAGACAGTAATACTCCTGACCAACCCCAGTCATTATTCCAGTGTCTCATTAATAGAATACCAGATGATGTGAAGCCTATTTTTTTTATCTCTGCTGGCATTCTAAAGATGTGTGTGTGTGTGTGTGTGTGTGTGTGTGTGTGTGTATCCTTCTGCTGTACATAAAAGAATCACTCATATCTTCATTTTCTTAAGGAAGATAGTTTGAAATGAGTTTGCAGAAAAAAGTCTCTGTAATCACCATAAAAACATTACTATCTTTTTCTTTATTATTTCTGAAGTTTACTTTAGAGTAGGGTCTAGGATGAGTGGTGCATTAATATCTATTGCTGTATGAAACATTGCCCCCGAATTTTGCAGCCTAAAAGAAACATTTACTTATACACTCTCTAAGAGATAAGAATTAAAGAGTGAATCAGCAAGGCAGTCCCAACTCGGCAGTCCTCGTGAGGCTGCAGTCAAGATGTTGGCTCTGAATATAGCCATATGAGAAGGTATCAGGATAGCTCAATATCATGACTTTCACAGGAATCCTTAGCTTCTCATCACATGGGTCTCTATAGGTTGCTTAAATTTCTTCAGGTCATTAGAGGCCAGCTTCTCCAAGAGCATTCCAAGAGAAAATGATTAAGAAGGGAGTTTGGTACTTTTAATGACTTAGTTTCTGAAGCCACACACTGTCACTTCTGCTTCAGCCTATTTACTTAAAAGTGGGTCCCTAAGTTCAATCTATATTCAAGGGGCAGAGGTCAGTTATTGCGCTCCACCTATTGAAGGGAAAGATAGCAAAAAAATTAAGAACCTGAATTAAAACCAACACAGATGACTTAGCCTCAGAATATTTTAAGAATGTTCTACTTTACATATGTATCCAATTCCAGAAGGTATTTGGGGCAGGAAAACAAATTATAAATCTAGTGCCATGGTCAAGAAGACCAAACGGCTAGACTTTACCTAAAGTTGTATGGTGACAGAAAGGATGTTAGAGATAATACATGAAATACACTATGAAGGTAGATTATAGCAAGACAACAAATCAGATGTTAAGAATTTTTCAAATTTTATTATGTATAAATTATTTGTGATCATCTGATGTGATTAGATTGGCAGATAATACTATCATGGCCATAATGAAGAAGTCTGAAGATATGCTGGTGAGAGATGAAAAGACATTTTGTTTGTTTCAGGAAAGATTGAGCTTGTGATGTCATGGTCAGCACTTACCAGGCTGTTGAAAGACTAACCAAGAACTTAACTGTGAGTCTGGAAAACAAGAATTGGGCAATAATGTAAACCAGACAATGAATGAATGTCCAAAGGAGAAAGAATGAAGGTTTTGTTCAGAGTCTTGATAAATGGCTGTATTTCAGGGAAAGAAACAGACCAAGGAGACAGTTAAGAGTTGTAAGGGGCCCAAGAAGTAATACTAATGTAGACAATCAGAATCAAATTTCAGTCAATGCTTTGAGAGATCAGGAAGGGTGTGCATGGTGTGGTAATAGCTGTGGTTGGGGAATCATGCTGTCTGGGTGACAGAGTTGGATGGGGAATAAGGACAACCACATGGTGTGGAGGTGGGCAGGGAGTGGAAAAATGGTGCACTGCAAAGCGTTAACAAATGGCCCTCCATGTGGGTAGGTTTTGGTGGATGAGTGGAGATATTAATGCTTTGATGTAAATACTTCCACCACGGCCAGTTTTAGAGTACCGATGATTTAATAACTGCCACATAACATTCTAAACACACACATACATAAAATTCTAAAATCATATATGTATGTATGTATATACATACATACACATGTGTGTGTGTGTGTGTGTGTGTGTGTGTTTGTGTGTGTGTATACAATGTAAGGCACTCTTTTGGAAATTCTTAGAAATAAACATTAACTTATGCTCTGTAAGTGTGGAAAGGCATGATACATCTCAGGAAACATCTAGGAATCCTCATCATGTCCAGAGGACAGACGGAAATGTTTTTCTGTTTTCTGTTTCACTGCCATGAGCTGTTCACCTGGTCACTTGGGTTCACTTTTCCTTTAGTTTCTCTCCCTCTTTCTATCATTCTTCCCCTAAGGAAAGACCTTATCTCACATACATTTTCCCAGTATAAATCTTTTGTATTGAACCCTCACATTCATCATGGATGGAATATCTCAAAAATAAACAAGACTCTTTCTTCTTAGTATCTACCCTATCTCAACAGAATTTTGATTCATCATGCTTAAAGCCTGCTTCCACACCAGGAGTAAAAACTAGAATAAAAAAGACAAAGGTGAAGGAGAATCAGAAATTACCACATTCAAAATATATAGAATGGAATTTTATAGGGAAAAAAAATTAATTACCAGGCTCTTACCCCACTGGAAGACTGGCATATCTCCTCATCATTTTGATTTTGGGGTCACTGCTCTCCTTGGTGCTGAGCCACCATCTCCCACAAATACAACGAAGATAATTGTTCCTATAAAATATTCAAAGACAAGGACTCTCTTTACCTGTGAGTCTTGTCTGTGCCAGAGTATAATGTGCTTATTTGGGAGTTTTGAAGAAAGTAATTGCCAACATTTATTCATGATGTATGTTCTTTGAAGCCTAAAATTACTAGACTTGAAAGCTGTGTGATTTTAAAGCAAATTGATCAAGACCACAACTGTTAATAAAATGCATGACTACAGTCTGTATATTAAACATGATCCCTGAGGAAATACACTCGGGAATCGCACACTGAAATTTTTGCACTTCAGTTTTGAATCTTCATTTCTTAAAATGAAACTTTATTGTGATTATTAACCTGCAGAAATTTTAATTATCCTTCCAATGCTTGAAAGTTCTTAATGGAGAGGTGCCAGAAAAACCCCACTGCTAATTAAATCCAACTGAATATTTTCTTTACCTGAAGATATAAAAGTGTTTCTTATTTGTCAAATCCCTTTCAGCCAAATAACCACTTAACTAATCTCAAATTGAATATCTTATTTAAGATTTTGAATTATCCTATCTCTCCAGGGAGCTGCTATTGAATATTGTAATGGCATCATCCAGGGAAATATTTCTGAACTCTTCTGACTGGAGGAACAGAAAGAAAAAAAAAAAAAACATGTTTCTTTATATTACTGAGGAGATTGAAATCTGGGAGAATGAACAAGCTGACATTTTTAAGCAAAAGAGCATGAGTAGAAGGTAGAAGTAGCTTTCTCCATGCATACAAATACTAGTCTGGAGCTCACAAAATAGAAAAGACTCGGATCTTTTCCTTTATTGACTAATTTGATTGGTCTTGCTGAGAATTAAAAATTATGGTCCTAGTAATCATGTCTATAAATCACCAAATAAAGACCTAGAGATGCTTATAGATCATGGAAGGGGCAGAGCTACCTGAATATCAGCATGTGGGTCAGGGGAAACAGAATTACATCTGACTCCTCTGCTTGTGAGTTTTATAATGATGGACAATTCACTTAAGTGCTTTGAATATCAGTTCAGACAGCATCTGAAACATGTCTGAAATCAAGCCTATATTTTTACTCTTTAGGTCTATTTTAATTGAAGGAACAGCAATGAAGAAACATTGCAAAGTTAATTCATGTTATGTCTGTTCCATGGAATAGTTTGTCATTTTGCTCAAGTTAAATTCTGATCCCCTTTCCATGGTCTGTAATCTAACTCCTCATTACTGCTTTGACCTGAACTCTCTCTCCTCCCTCCTGTGTCCTCACTGTGCCATCCATACTGGCCTCTTCCTTGTTTCTTTTTTTCTCTATGAAGAGAAACTTCTAAACCTAGCCTCTGCACTCACTAGCGCCTCTTCTTTGTATGTTCTCCAAGTTTTCCACAGGTTGCACCTGACTCTTATATTTCAGCAAAGTCCTTTGAACTTATAATACTTCATGGCTGCTAGCACTTCTTATACCTCTAGTTAAGAGACAATTTACTTAAAATTCCTGAGTCTCATATAAACATCTATCATGCTGAATTTTATGTGTCAACTTGAGGAAGAAAATGGTTAGATGAAATTGATGCTGGATCAGTGAACTTGGAGTAAGTGAATGCTTCTCCATAATGTAGTCAGGATCAATCCAATCAGTTGAAGTCTAAATAGAAGAAAAATAGAATTCTCAGGAAAAAAAAAAAGCAAGATGAAATTCTCAGCAGACTGCCGCCAGACAGGAATTACACCACTGGGTCTCTTAGGTTTCCAGCTACTGGCCCAGACTGCAGATTTTGAATACTCACTCCAGTCTCCGTAATTGTGTAAGCCAATTCCATATAATAAGTCTTCTATACATGTCCTATTGGCTCTGTTTCATTGGAAAATCCATATGAATACAACATCAAATTAACAAGTGCCAAATATTTTATTTAACTCATTAATTAATGAGTGAACCAATAAAGTACAAGGACTGATTATAATGAAAAGTGTATTTACAGTTTCCATCGGTCAGGAATCTGGATATGGTTAATTGGATTCTCTGCTTAATCTCTCTCCAGGCTGTAATCAAAGTAATGGCCAGGGTTAGGTTGAGAACTGGGGAAGGATCCACCCCTAAATTCAGATTGTTAGCAGAACTTCCTTTCTTCAATTGTAGAACTAAGGACCTTGGCTTCTTACTGGCAGTTAGCTAGAGGCTATCCTCAGCTCCCACAGGCCTGAAGTCCCTGTTGACTTGGCTGCATTTCCTTGCCATGTGGGTTTGACAATATGGTCACTTACTTTATCAAGTTTGCAAAGAAAGTCTCTAAGACCAGTGTTAGCAAGATAGAGACACATAAAATGTTAAGTAATCATGACAAACCATCACTTTGTAATCTTCGGTTGGTGAGAAGCAAGTCACAGATCTCGATAGCGTTCAAGGGAAGGAAATTATATGAGAGCACTGTGTCAGATGTATGAACTATTGTGTGTATTTTACAGTCTGTCTGCTATGCAGCTAGTGTCAATCAAAGACTCAAACTCAAGTCAATTAGAATCATCTAATTCCTAGAGGGTCCATGAGATCACACTGCCATTTAGAAGACAGTTTTTTTTTCAATTTTTACAAAGCTTCATATAGTTTTATTATATGTTAAACAAGCACACTCTTCAGTACTTTAATTATGATTTAGAATCTGCACAAAAAAATATTTCTAGTAGCTGATTTTATTTTCATGAAAAACTGGCTGCAAAGACTTCTGAGGAAGGAGAAGGAAGGTTGAATAGGGCAGTGAAGCTATTCTGTAGTTGTAGATATATAACATTACACATTTTTAAAAACCCATTGAACTTTATGGCAAGACATGTGAAATGATGTGTGCAAATTTTAAAATAATTCATTTAGGAGTTTAAGAGAATCCTAGGATGAAATGCAAGATGTGAAGAGAATTAAATTTATTCTCAGGTAAATTAATGTCTGTTTTACTAATGAGAAAATAGGTGGGGTGAGGAGGAAAAGAAAATAATCACTTTCCTGGAAAATCAAAGGTCTTTCACATGCTAACACTTTGGTCAGCAAAACACTCATCTCCGTTGGTCCTAATAAATTCTTATTTTATAAACCAGAAGTTTGAAGCTGAAGGAAACTCGTTCCATCTTGCAAGTCTCCATGACGAGCCACGAGCAGAGTTGGGATTTGAACTGGATACCTCCTGTGTGGTAGTCAGCTCTCCATCACTGTGACAAATTACCTGATAAAATTAACCTAGAGAAGAACAGGTTTATTTTGGATCACAGTTTCAGAGATTTCAGACCATGCTTAGTAGACACCACTGTTTTTAGGGTTGCGTCAAGGCGGGGACATCATGGCAGAAGGATGTGGTGGAGGAAAGATTCTGAGCTTATGGCAGCCATACATAAAAGAGAGAGAAAGAAAGAGAGGGAAAGAAGTGGGGGTGGAGGGAGGCTGGGGACATGACCTCATAGGTATACCCTCAGTGACCCATTCCCTCCAACTAGGGTTCCACCTCTTAGAATTTAAACCACCTCCCAATGATACATTCAGTTATGCATATCTCAATGGATTAATCCACTAATGAGGTCAGAATTCTCAAGATCCAATCAAGCTCCTCCTCTGATCATTGCTGTATTGGAGGGACAACCCTTCAGCACATGAGCTTTGGGGGTGATACTCCAAGTCCAAACCCATGCATCATGTGTCCCTAACAATGTTTTTCTTATGTTAGGATATGATATGTTTTCCGGAATACTTGGCAGACATTTTGTCATGTTTTATAGAATAAGTGGTTCGTTTTTAACTAAAGTTTGAACGCTACTGTGTTCTCTCCTAAAGAAACCTTACCTTCTATCTTAATTATTTAAATGGTTTCTCTGGAAAAAATGGTACAGTGGAGAAATGGAAATGCATTTGCTGGCTCTGAAAATAAATAGTGAGACAGCAAAAGAAGAAAGGTCAAGTTTGAGGGCCAAAGAAAAGAGGCAGGCCTGCTGACGGTATCAACTTGGGAAAGGGCAAAGATTGATTTTTTTGTGGGGAGTTCTCAGAGCATGAGCCAAGATCCACTTCAATGAAGTACCCATCAGTTCCCAAGACTGAGCCAGGTAAGGGTCCAAGCTGGCACAGGCTCTTTCCTACTATGTTGGCAAACATGGACGTGACACTGATAGAGGAGCAATTCTCTCCCAATGGACTGCCCTTTTTTTTCTATCTGCCCTCCAGTCACTGACACTTAAATTGAAAGGAAAGAGTAGGTGATTTTCTTAAGCTTCTGGTACACACAATTTTGTTACCAGAGCAATGAGAAAAATGGTATGGTTTTTACCAATAATGACTTTTCCAGTCTTTTATCGGCAGAGAAAAATAAGCATGGTATGTCCGAGTAGACATGAAAAGATGTTCCCTATCTGGAGCATCAACTTTGGAGTTCTTAGCAGCGAGGTAAGATGTATGAAGAGGTTATAGAGATACTTTTCTTGCTCATTTTTTTCATAATTTCTTTGCTTTTCTATAGCCTGTGAGAGAGAGAGAGAGAGAAGAGGGTAGAATATTTTGGAAGAACTGAGCATAATTTGGTTGTTGTTTTGTTTATTTTATCTATCTATTATTTAGGGAGATTTTCTTTCCCTATGAAAAGAGTCTTTACTTACCCTTCTGTTTCTCCATAGTATAAAGCTGGTATTTCTTAGAATTTACTCTGCATGGAATTTCAAATGCTTAATATGTATTGGATTACTTCATCCACACAATTACCCAATGACAACAGTTATAATTGTATTTTACATAAGAGTAAGCCAAGTTACAGGGAGATGGCATAATATACTCAATACCATACAGCTAATCAGTGGTGATTCAAACCCGAGGTTGCCATTAGACACTCTGACAGCACTGGACTCAGATAAGACCAGGCATGTTCCTACTCCCACTCCCACCCCCAGTCATGTTGCTTTAGTAAATTTATTATCTAAGACAATTGTCACGTCATTTGCTCTGCATAGAATACGTGAGAACAACCTAGGAAAACTCATGTGCGGGCTGAACAATAGACTGGCTCATGGCCTTCTTTCCTTTGGACCTTAAAATACCAGCATATCAATTCGTACTTATTCCCATATGTGCAAGAAAACAAATTATGCTAATCTTAAACTTTTAAAGCACTTAATGGAAAAATCCACAAAATTTAAAGAATGTTAGACTTGGCATATTCATATTTATTAGTCTATTTTTCATCTCAGTAGCCAAAATACCTGACAAGAACAACTTGGGTTAGGAAAGATTTAATTTGACTCATGCTTTCAGAGAATGCAGTCTATAGCTGGCTGGGTCCAAGGCAGCAGGCAACATCGTAATGGAAGGTCATGACAAAGAAAATCTGCATGGTAGCCAGGAAGGAGAAAGGGAGTGAGAGAGGGCTGGGGGAGAGGGAGGAAAGGGACAGGACCAATAGAGTCCTTAAGACCATGCCCCCAGCAACCCAGTGACCTACTTCCTATATACCCACCCCACTGCTTATAGTTATCAATCAGTAGTATATTCTACTGTCAGTGGGTTAATCCAGCTAATGGGTTGATCCACTGATGAAGTCATTTCCCTAATCATTGCCTAAAACCCCATCTCTGAACCTTGCTACATTATGAATCAGGCTTTTAACACATGAGCTTTTGAGGGACATTCTAGATCTAACTATAATATCATGCTAAGACTTCCTGGATCCATGATATAGAAGACAATGTTTAGGACAGAGATGGTTTTTGGCAGAAAGAGAGTACATACGAGAAATTATACCCCATTAGATTCAAATGTATGATATGTCAAGATCATTGTATTATCATGAACAACTAATAGAAAAAAATAATAAAAAAGAACTAAATGACCAAGAGAGAGAGAGAGAGAGAGAGAGAGAGAGAGAGAGAGAGAGAGAGAGAGAGAGTACATAAGAGCTACAGAGATGTCTAAAGAATGGTGTGTCTGAGTGTGTTTTGGGTTGGGTGTTGGTTTTTATACAAGAGAAAAACTTAATACTTATCTTTTAAAAAACACACACTCAGAATTTCATTTACATGAGAAAAAAACAATAATACACCCTCAGGAAATTTACAAACCAGGTGAGGACATGAGATATAAACTTATAGCCTAAGGGGTGTGATGTATGAAATTATTTAACTTGTTATAACTTTATTTGATATGTTTTTCTGAAGTAAGTTAAAAAGTACCAATTCAAACCAATTTAGACACAAAGAGAATGTGTCAGCACATCCATATTTAGGGGTTCAAAAATGTGTCAACTGGAAACTGACTCTATTGATTGTTTAGAAGGGTTTCCAGAACCTCATCTTCTTTCAGCTCAGTAACTGGTGGCAGCAGTGTATGTTTCTTAGTAATTACAGAAAATGTTAGTCTATTAAGCTGGGCTCAGATTCTTAAATCCATAAATCCATCTCTGTAGCCTGGAGGAAAAAATTATCTGAATGACAGGGTCAAGACAAGTATAAGTGTGGGTTGTTACCACGCCAAACAGATACTCCAGGTTTGATAATTTCCCAAAATGAAATGCAGACACTCTTAGGTGAGGAAGAAAGGACTTTGTATGAGTATGATGAACAGCATCCTCCCATATGACTACAGATGCATGGAGATCATATTTGGTCATTCTCGGTGACATTTTGGCTTGGGACAGCAACATCAGCCTCCCAAGGTATGGCTCACTTTGGGAATAACATGGAAGCATTCTTTTGCTGAATCTCATGTGCGGCTTCTTCTAGAGCCAGTTGGCTGTCCTCAAGTCCAGTACATTAACTTTTTAATTTATACTGGCTCTTGGTCAGCTTCCAAGTTTAAGTCAAGGTGTTAATTTTGAACCAATGTAAAAAATGTCTAAATCCATGGCCACTCTTGTGGCAAAAGAAGAGTTTATGATTTTGGTTCTGCAGATCCAGCTGCCTCAGTCTGATGGCTAAATTATACTATCATTTCTAGAGCCCTGTTATGGTCCTCACTATCTCCTCCACCCCTCCCACTCTGCAGAGCTCTGGGAAAAATTAGATTTAAGACATATTTGTTGGTAGGAAAGTACAACAATGATATCAACAGAATGAAAACTTCCTCATAATTCTTAGATAAGACCTAAGATTTGCTTACTATTTCAATTGTCTTTATTAATATGTCCATTGTATTTTTAAATTGTGAGAAAATATACAACTTAAATGGAAGTGTGAAGTATAGTATTGTTATCCATATGCACAGCACTGTACAGTAAGTTTCAAGAATTTTTTTATCTTGCAAAACCAAAACACTATACTCATTGAACAACTTCCCTTATCCCTCTCCTGTCAGTCCTGAAAATCACTGTTCTACTCTAAGAGTTTGATGACTTTAGATACCTCATATAAGTGCAATCAGACAGTATTTATATTTTAGTGATTGGCTTATTTCACTTAGCAATTATTTCTTGAGGTTTCACTTAAAAGCAAAGCTGAATAATATTCCATTGTATCCATAGATCATATTTTATTTCTCCATTCACATACATTTAGATTGCATTTATGTCTTACCATTAGTAATTATGCTACAACCAATATGGATATATTAGTGAGCTTGTGCAGCTATAACAAAACACAAGGATCAAGTGGCTGAAAAAATTTTCTCACAGTTTAGGATGCTGGAATCCAAGATCAGGGTACCAGTATTGCTATGTCCCGGCAATGCTCAATTGGTGATGCCTTTTTCCTTGGATATTCTCACATGCAGAGAAAGAGAGAGAGAGAGAGAGAGAGAGAGAGAGAGAGAGAGAGAGAGAGAGAAGAGAAGAGAAGAGAAGAGAAGAGAAGAGAAGAGAAGAGAGAGAAGTGGTGGTGGGATAACTCCATTGTTTTCATATAAGAACATTAATTCCATCACGGGAGTCCGAACATATGACCTCATCAAAACCTAATTATCTCCTAAAGACCCTATAATATACAAATATAATATACAAATAATAACACATTGAGGACTAGGGTTTCAAAATGTGAAATGGGTATATAGATATCTTTTTGAGATCTTGTTTTCAATTCTTTTGTGTATAGAAACAAAAGTAAGATTCTTGGATCACATGATTCTCTTTTTAATTTCTTTTGAGAAACCTCCATATTGTTTTCCACAAAAGCTGCACCACTTTGCATTCCCACCAACAGCATTCAAGTGTAGAATTATGATCATAATTTTTCCACATCCTCATGGACACTCATTTCCTGTATTTTTGATGGAAATCAACCTAATGAATATGAGATGAAGTTTCATTGTGGTTTTTATTTGTTTACCTCTTGTTATAGATTTTGCACATTCTTTTAAATTATTATAGGGAGTTATCTCTCTCTCTACAACAAATGCTAGAGGAACATTTGTGGACAATAAGTAATATGCATAATACTTAAATAAATGAAAACATTATAAAATTCCACAAGGTATAGATAAAAAAAAAAGAGCAGCAGAAATGTCTAGAACATATCAAGTTACATTATACAAGAAATAATTGAGAGACCAGAGATGCTTAATTTGAATGAGGGTATACACCTAGGGGACTTGAGAGCTTTATGCTGTGCATAAAAGTGACCGCTGTGCATATAAACTGCTTCAAAACTGATTTTGAAGTAAATAGGATGTACATTATTCAAAATAAATAAATTCTCAATGATTCCAGTCACAAGAAGAAAAAAATTTAGTTTAATTTAAAGAAAGTACTATGTAACAGGGCTGTCTTATCATAAGATGAGAATCCTTGGAAAGAACTGAGCTATCCACCATTGCAGGTATTGAAATATAAGCTGTTAATAAAACAATTGAATTTTGCAGGAGGTCACTCAGACGTCATGCAAGGATTAACTTACCTGTCCTCTTCATCCCTTAACAATAAAACTTCTCCATAGATTTGTGAAAGAAAATGACAATGGCTTATTAGGTATTTGGCATTGCATAAATGCAAAATCCAGTGCTTCACATGAGATTCAGAAAGTTGAAAATTCAAGCTTTCTTAGGAACATACTGAGCCATAGTATACTTTATCAAAATTTAAAATACAGATGGGAGATATGGGACTTCCTTCTACTCTTGACAATAATGAAGTATAAGGAACCATTATTAATAACTATAAAACTGAGTAAAATATATTAAATGACTATATTCAGCCCCTGAACACTAGGAAGTGCTGAAATATGATGCCTGAGAGAAGGGAAATAAATGAGGTAAGTACTGTAATTTCTAGGCCTCTTCTCAGGGACACTTTGAACCATGGATAGAGGGAAGGGAAAAACAAACAGAGCCCGGTGATCTTGCTGAATGAAGGAGACAGAGACCAAGTTCAAGGAGACAGAGACATCAGGAAATGTGGGTCAGAACTCCAGAAAAGAGAAAGAAATGTAGAAGAAAGCTCTACAAGTCTGTCCATAAGGGTGAACAAAATACAGACCACAAAGCAGAAAGCTGAACTAGACATAAAGCTTACAGAGAGGTGCAAGTTTTAGCCAGGCACAGGGAGTGTCCTCTAGGACTTTCTAGAGCAATTAGTAAACTCTCCAGAAATTGCACACTTCAGATGTGAGCCCCAACTCTCCCAGAGTGAAGGTTACTCTGCCTTTAGACTCACCTACAAAAAGCTTTAAAACACAAAACAAGAAGATCACACTGATCCACTGGTAACTGACCTGCCTGACAGAACAAAGCCCAGCGGTCTTTAAAGAAAGACAGCAGAAATCTAGATACTCAACAATGTAATGTTCACAATATTAAGCTTTGGTCAGACAGGGCAAGAGGCTGGCAAGCAACTGTATTCTTCAACCAAGAAAAAGATCAACCATTCAAACCAGAACCAGAAATGACACAGATAACAAAACCAGCATGGGAGGATGTTAATGCAGCTTTTAGGGATGTAAACATTTTCAAAGAAAAAGGAAAGACAGATAAAAGAACCAATACAGTAAAATAAAGATATATAACATCTGATTATATAAATCCTGTATAAAATGAACAGAAGATTTGAAATCACTGTAGAACATTTACTGTGACTTGAGAGAGAGAGAGAGAGAGAGAGAGAGAGAGAGAGACTGACTAATGGAAGCATATCATTGACTCAGGGACTTCTAGAACAAAATGGCTTGGTCTAATACACATATAATTTATCCCAGAAAAAGCAGGGTGGGGAGAGGCAGGAAAAACATTTGAAGAAATAATGACCATGTTTTTTCTAAGTGTCATGAAAACTGTGAACACAGACTTAATAGAAAGCCACACAAAGGCACATCATAATCAAATGCATGGGAACCAGTGGCAAAGGAAAAATGTTGTAGAAGCACTAAGAGATTAAAGGCACATCAAATGCTGAGGAACAAAGGTAAGAATTACCACAGGAAAGAAGAATATATCAGGTGCAGAGGAACAAGGAAAATATTACTTAAAAGAAGTCTTATCATCAACTATGCAAGCCAGAAGATGATAGAGCAAACACTTTTACGTGCATGGAGGTGGGGGGGAGCGGAAATTTTGACAATCTAGAATTTTATGCCCAGGAAAAAAAATACCTTCAAAAATTAAGGTGAAATGGAAGTTTTTTCAGACAACAAACACTGAGAAAAAAGTTGTGCCAGCAGATTTTTACTATAGGGAATATTTTTAAAGCTCTTCAAGAGGAAGGAAGTGACAGGAGAGTAACACTTGGATTAACATGAGTAAGTGAAGACAACTATCAATGGAAAATATGAAAAACACTGGTTTTTCAGTTTTAAGTGTCTTTTCTTTAAAAGAAAATAAACTGCTCAATGCAAAAATAAAAATTTTGCTGGGGTTTAAAAGATATGTAGATAAAAAGTATGATAAGAATAACACAAAGAATAAAATGAAAGAATTGTGTAAGCCTTACATGATTTTGTCCTTTGGATACCTATTATGAACCCTAAAGCAACCACTGACTAATAGATAAGATAAAAATGAAGTGGAGCAAGTTGATCCAACAAGAGACAAGAAAAGGCAGGGAGAGCTTACACAGCATGATAGGAAAGGAATAACAGGCTGTAGATTTAAATTTATTCCTATTTTTAAAATTTGAACTTAAATTATGGAGACATCCCAATGTAAAGCCTAGATTTTTCAGACTACATAAGAGGACAATATCTACATGCTGTCTATACCTAACCACTTAAAATATAAATACACATGGAAATAAAGACAAAATGTGTAAAAGGATATATATACCATGAAAACCAGGGCAGCTTTATTAATACAAATGAAGTGGACTTTAGAAAAAGCAATATTTCCAGGGATCAAGGACACATTTTTTTTTTAATGATAAAGAGTTCAATTGATCTGGAAGGTGAAACTCCTAAAGGTTTATATGTCTAATTACAGAGCTTCTGATAAATGAAGCAAAATGTCAGAAAAGCAAACTGACAAATAGAAAATCCACAATTATAGCTGGAGAATTTAGGACTCCTAAACTGGTTAAGGACTCATATCCAAAGTATATAAAGAACTCTCGACCTTCAGACAATAATTAAATGAAAAATGATTTAAAACATATTCTCTAACAGAAGACACAGGGGAGGATAGCAAACACATGGCAAAAATGCGTATTAATCCTCAAAAAAATGCAAATTTAAATCACGGTGAAACAGTCATCTGTTCATAGAATGGTCAAATTTAAGAAACTGACAAATTCCAGGTGCTGGCAAAAAAGAAGAACAGGCCTTTTTCTAAAGCATGGTTAGAATGTAAAATGGCACAACATCTTGTTAGTTTCTTGGGGAATTAACATACATATTATCACGTAATTCAAGAATTCCATTTTTAGTTTTTTTCACAAAAGAAAATAAAAATCCAACTTCTTCTCAAAAACTTGTATATAAATGTGGTTCAATATAATCCCCAAAAGGGAAACAAATAAATGTCCACCAGTAGGTGAATCAAAAAGCAAAAGATAATGCATTAATTCAAGAGATGTCTACTTAGCACTACCTCAGAATATTAATAATACCATGGATGAATATCAAAAATATTATGTTGAGTGTAAGAAACCAGACATTAAAGGATACCTAGTATATAATTCCATTGGCAGAAAATTTTTAAAAGATAAAACTAGTCACTGGAGACAAAAGAGAAACAGACCATGACTGCCTGGAATTTGGAGACGGATGTGACTGGTGGAAGATGAAATGATGGAAACTTTCTGAATCTTGACTGGTTTCACAAGTGCCTAATCGACTGCTCTTGTGCTTGAATGGGTGAATTTTATTGTGTAGTTTATGTTTTATATACTTTGAACTATTGTATCTCTCAATAAATTTTAAAGCCATAAAGATGATTTTAAAAACCAAAGCAAAACAAAATTCAATTACAAAATAAAAGACGTTAGAGATTGTTATGTTTTGGATGTGAGGTGTCCCCAAAAGTTCACATGTGGGACAATGTAAGAAGGTTCAGAGGAGAAATGATTGGGTTGTAAGAGTCTTAACCCAATCAGCGAATTAATCCCCGCTGGGATTAATTGAAGTGGTAGGGTGTGGTTGGAGGAGGTGGGAATTGGAATGTGGCTATGGGGTATGTATTTTGAGCTTAGGACTTTGATCCCCCTTCCAGCACAGTACAATTAGCAGAGTGAATCACCAGAGTGGAGGAGCACCCTCAGACCATGAGAGACACAGTCCTCTATATATACATGCATCGGATAACCAAGTATAAGGTCAGGCTTCATCCTTTTTGCCATACCTTTAATCCTGAGAAAGTTCTGTATCAGCAGGCCAAAGCGATATGTCTTACAATTAATTAAATAAATTTATTAGCGCATGATTTATTAGAAAGTCCTTCACAACCTTATTTTGTTCCAAGATCTGTTTGCAATATTCTTGAAAACTTTTGGTCTCTCTCATTCTTCAGGGAAAAGGTCTTTGGTGAAGTTCAGTTCCTGCAGTAGCCTAAAACAATTAACTGATAACATTATTCAGTGTTGGCTATTCCTTTCCAGTCAAAAAGCTGCTAGTTTTTTGTTAACAAAAGTACTCTATGGGTCTCCTATATATTGAAGTCGTTTCCCTCACAAGTCTGAAACTTGCAACACCACCCAACAGTGCTTGGTTTTGTCTGAGAAGAATATAAAACAGGAAGAACATTCTCAGCAAGGACTTGGTTTGATTTAACTCACTTAACGGTGAATCTTAGTTTTGCAAACTGTGTTATACAAATAGTGATGACAAATACACGATTTCAAATGCCATACATATTAAAAAAAACTTTTAATAATTCTGTTTTTGTGTACATTACAAAATATATTAGCAGAACATAAATTCTATAATTTCACAGCTGATCCTTTTTAAGACAAGGCTTAAGGTGACTACTTTGTTGACAACAAAGAGATATAAGTAGACATTTTAATTAATAATATACAGAGCAAACAGATATGTAAATATACTAAAGGTGAATTTTGTGGGAGGAGGATGCAACCTTTGGACACATGTTGGTTTCATTATCTTTAGGCTCTCTGGTTTTCAGAGTTATGTTACCTGGCCAGTCTTCTCTACCTTCCTTACTCTATCCCTGCTACAAGAACAAACAAACCTGGTTTCTGATCATAGCTACAGGCTTATGTATACACACACACACACACACACACACACACACACACACACACACACCTCCTTCATTGATGAACATGCCTCTGGCCTGTTTTGATGATTAAAATGACTGTGAACCTCAAAGAGTAGGTAACTGAGTGGCTAATGGGTTAGGAGTGGAGCCCAGATTTCTTAGCTGATCCCCTGACCTCTGGCAAGTGTCTTACCCGATGGTTTATCAAGAGGAAGCTCAAATAGATTTCAGGGAGTTTTATGTGATTTATGAGCTTACCAGCTGGGTCACGAGTAGGAAATAAGTACTATTTATCAACTCTCTAGGGCCAATGGCACAGGGATAAGAACTGGCCTTCAGGCCCAGCAGAAAACATCTCTCATGTACCCTGGGCGGGGGGAGGGAACACTGCTCCCCTTTAGCCAGAAGCAGGGACTCTGTCACACTTCTCACCAAACACTACTTTGTCAAGTAATTTTTCAGTTCCAGTTGGAAATCTTAAAAAAATAATTGAACACGTCAAGATTAATGTTGAGAATTGATGTTATGAATAAAAAATTATGCCAAATTAACACTTCAGATTTAATTTTATGTGCAGCACACTGCCAAGTAACTTGGAACATTTGTAGGTTGTTGGAAAATAGTTACAAATGGCACACAGCTTCCTCTACCTCCTTCTCTTCTCCTCCCCTCTCCTCTATATCTGCTCTTCCAGGACAGGCATTGACACTGGATATGGTGTGTGTGTGTGTGTGTGTGTGTGTGTGTGTGTGTGTGTGTGTGTGTACCTGTGTGTGTGTGTGTGTGTGTATGTAGCAGTGTTTATGGCCCCTAAAGAAAAGAGGGACAGGAAAATGTCATGTCCCTAAATGTCTCTTTTGGGTTCCCAAAAAATCCTACCCAAATTAAGGGCCAGAAAGTTCAGATACATATTATCCTCAAGGGCACTGTCTCTGTGCTATGCACATTGGTAGCCAGGGCAAGTTAACATTACATGTAGAAAGCTGTTTTCTTGCATGCACACTATGATAGTTGCCTCTTGGGATGTGGCTCATGACAGCTAAGTAAGCTGATGCTGATGATGTCACTGCTTCTGCAGCCTAAAACACAAAACCTGTGTGAGTGGGGATGTTCCCACAGAACTGAGGGCACTGTGGGAAGGATATGTGAATCATACAGCTAGCCACCACTGGACTTAACATCATGAGGGACAGGAGACCCTGCTTGACAAAGCACTGTGAGGGACAGAGGTGCTGTCAGTCCATCTTGGATCATTGATGTTACTTTTCTCAATAAATCTCCTGTGAACTTTCCTCAATAAATCCTATGTCTCCCATGCTATCTCCAGGTACTTTCTTTGGTCTGTCTGCAACCTACTCCCCTTCCTGGCCCAACTGGACTGTGGGTGAGACACAGTGATAAGGAATTTTTAGATTGTTTCTAACACAATTTCTTAAGAAAGATTTTAAGTTTCCAGACTTTGACTAAAGGAATTTATTAAATTCAGATCCCCATACTTTCAATTCACATCTCCTTCAACAGAAAACAGGAAAAACAATCAGCCTATTTTCATAACCTATAAGGACACAGAGTTTCTTTCACTTGGTCAAACTCCTTAAAAATATTGAAATAAACAAAGTGTGTACTTTAATAGCATCATGTGCTTTAAGTCAAATTCTTTAAAGAAAAATCCTGTGATGTCTACCTGAGCTTTGTGTTCATGTCCAACACATCTCTGACATGTGCTCTGAGGGACTGAATTTCTGCTCCTCTATGTCCACATTCTGATCCCAAATCAAATGGTTATCTTTGAAAATGTTGATTCGTGGCTAAATTCTATGAGGCTATTTCATTAAAAGGGGATTTTATTTTACTGAATCAGACTTCAAAATGCTTGTATTTTTAACTACTATTTCTTCTTCATGACTGTATGTTTAATTATGCTATGTATTATTCTATGTATTACACGGTCTTTATTAACAAAACTGTATATTGGAGATAAATCTAGGAGGATATCTGGTTTCTTCCCCTTTGCATGAAGGAAACAGGTGCACCAAGAAGTTGTTTACCCAAAATGACATTTACTGATAAGAGCCTGGTACTTTCTGCTTGCACTCTTCAGACAGGACCTCCCATGACATTCCTCTCATATAACAGGGATAAAGTCTGCATCCAAAGAGATGTTAGTTTGTTCCCTCTAGAAAGGATGTCTTAAATGTTTGGGGAGTACATTTTTGCATACATGATCTCAAACTGCTTTTGAAGTTTTATTGTGTTCTCTTGTCAATCAACTAGCTGTCCAGACTCCTAGTTGTCCTGTGTATCACGGAGTCTTATCTGCCTTCAGCATTGCATGGTGGGTTTTGCCCTTTCTTATTGGTGTGGAGAGTAGAATGCTGACTGCCTAGTGCATGAAGCAGAATACAAAAAGAAAAGGAGCTGTCTGCAGGCTGCAAGATGATACAAATATCAGACTCTTATGGGGAACAGGAGAACAAACAAGTGAGATATTCAGAGGACATGCAGTTAAGAGGCCATTCTCCAAAAGACAAGTAGCTCATCCATTTGTTTATTTATTTACATGACAAATATTAATGAGCACTCATTGTATAAATGCATCTTGATAGGTGTGATGAAAATGGCAAGAATAAATCACTCTGCATTCTTATCTCCAAAACTGAATTAGAAAGCCATGTATAAGAACAATTCCAAAAGAGAAGCTGTAAAAAATAGAATGCATTTATGTGAATAAGCAAACAAGGAATGCAGACAAAAATTTTAAATTTCTACATACAGAATGAATTTATTAAGACTCTGAGTATTACAGAGTGTTAGCCTTGTTGATGTTTCTTGCTTACTTCTTATGTGTCAAGAACTGTTCTGTGCCAATTCTCATAGTGGGCTATATTTTGGTAAGTTTTGAATAACTAGTCCAAACTCACACAGCTATGATATATTGGAAGCCAGAAGATAATTGTTGTAATAATTTTAATTAAAAAGCCAAACTTTCACCAAAGGAGGTCCAAAATAGAAGGCCTATCAGTGGACCATGGATCATTTGCTATTTGGGTAGATGAGGATGACAGAGAAGGGCCCATCACTGGTGGACATATGGGGGAATGACAGTGTCCCATGGAATAGGAAGCTGGTACTTCATGCCAGATCTCATCTATTGAGACACACCACTGACATGCAGGTGATATGCTGCCACAGAGTTCAGCAGGTGTTTGGCATCCACTGACACAGAAGCAGATAAATCAATTACATCCTATATTGGGGTAGGATTATTATGGACCTCCTCTTCATCTGTCACTACGACTAAAACAGAAGAAAAATAAGCCTCTTGAATCATTCTCCTATTGAATCCTTTCTTCTGTCCTAGGCTCTGGGTAACAACACTTACCAAAACTGAATTAGAAAGCCATTTATGGAAAAAAATTTCAAAAGAGGAGCTGTCAAAAATAAAAAATCAGCCAGGTACAGTGGTGCGTGCCTGTAGTCCCAACTGCTCAGGAGGCTGAGGCAGGAGGATCGCGAGTTCAAAGCCAGCCTCAGCAATTTTGAGGGGCTAAGTAACTCAATGAGACCCAGTCTCTAAATAAAACACAAAGTAGGTCTTAGAATGTGACTCAGTGGTTCAGTGCCCCTCAATTTAATCCCTGATATGCTCCCCCAATAAATAAATAAGTGAATAAATAAAAATGAAACTCACTTATGTCAATAAGCAAATAAGGAACACAGATAAAGATTTAAAATTTCTACATTGAGAAGGAGTTTATTAAGACTCTGGGTGTTTCCCTCTTGATACTTCTCATTACACTTGTTATGTACGCAGCACTTTTGAGTCTAAGAAGAACTTGTCTTGAAGGGGGAAACGAGGGAAAGAGTCTTCCTATGAAAATGCTCTTCAACAAGAAACAAAACCAACAGATCAGTTTTACTGAAAAGTAATTCTTATACTGTTCAGAGGACCAAGATTAGAGACAACTAGAAATTAAAGATGATATTATTTTAATAATTAATGATATCATTAAATATTATGTGTCATTGGTACATTTTATTTTTATTTTTTTTAGTTGTAGATGGACAAAACACCTTCACTTTATTTTTAGGTGGTGCTGAGGATCAAACCCAGTGCCCTCCACATGCAAGGTGAGCACTCTACAAGTTACAACCCCAGCCCTTATTTTTGTTTTTGATGTTATAGTCTATCCTCCTCTTCAAAGATGGGGAATCTGAAATGAGAGGCAAAGATTTTGACAAGGTAATAGTAAGGTTAGTGACAGAAACACATGGGGCCTCATGTTTTCTACATTCCATGGGGTCCTTCTAGGGGCACACCTTGATATTTTTTTTTCCTATTAAATTCCTTAGGTGTTTCCTATTTGAATTTAAAAAAATGGCAAAATTGTCACTTTTATTATATAAAAATATACACATTTGTTAAGTGCCTTCCTACATTAGGAGCTTAAACCTGAGGCCCATATCTTAACCATCATGGTATTTTACAGCCAGTAGCCCACACCAGGGTCTGTGAAAAGGTACCTTGCTGTATGTGTTGGATGAATAACTAAATGCATCTGTGCCACTGGGTCAGAGGCATCCTGATGGTGGCTAATTACACTGGACAATTAACATTAAGAGGTAAACACATGTCTTGGTATTATTTACTACTGTTGGGTTTGGGGAGAGTTTCTTTACCTTTTTAATTTTTCAATTCATTTTTTTATTTTGTAAAATGAAGACAGGAGTAGAACTTGCTTCACAGGAGTGTCTGTGACTTCCAGTGGATTAATGTACACAAATGTGTGGTACCATGTGTGCCATGCGATGGTTGTTGATTCACTGTAGAGGTGACTGTCTATGCCTACTCATGTCGGAGAACCTAAGAACCCAGAAGTTCTTATTTTGCCTCAGTGGGTTACTAGCAAGTTGGAACACCCAATGTTCCCATTGAGTTAAAAATGCACCGTTTTTGAAAACAAGCATTTGAACTCATCAAAGTGACTGAAAGGTGAGGGTTAATTTCCATAGAAGCACATGTGTTCTCTGAAGACACAGCCTGGAGTTATCTGGAGAGCCTGAGACCAGGTAACATGTGGATCTGTGGATCTCCTGTTGTTACCACAGGACAGATTGTTCTTGTGACTTCTCATCCTTTTCACTGTGCAGCTATGATCCTGCCACCGAGTGGATAATACCTACCAGCCTCTCTCCCTATAGCTCTGTGGTTCTGTTTTGTGTTCAGATCAGTGGGTAGAAAGCCTCAGTGCTCTCCAGAATGACATATACATTGCTGGTAATTACTTTCCTAAACTGGAGAGGAAATTAAAATAAAAGCCTGAATGTAGAAGGAGGTGGCAGGTCTTTGGAAAAGTGTATCAGCAATTTGAAATATGAATAATTAATTTTGTCTGAGATCAAGTTCAGTCTGTGTTTATGATCTGGTAGGGAAAAAAACCCTCTAATGGGTTCTAAATAAATTCAGTATCAATTTAAACTATTACAGGAAGTTAAATCAAAATAATTAGGATATTAAAATACTTTGTGCATTTCCAATCACTGCCTTATTGAGGCCCTGGATCTTTTCCAGGAACAATAATAGCATGAATATATTAGGGTGTTTGCTTCCTTTAGAAAGTGGCTCTTTGCTCATGTAAAGAAGATTGAGAACTTGTAGGAGAAGGAAAGCCGGATCGATGTGTTGACATATTCAAGGGAGCTGGTGCTATATAAGTGATAAATTGTTTTGTACATACAGGTATAAAACAGCATAGTCCCAGTTCACTATTAAAATAGTTGAGCTTGATTATTCTTTACTTAGAGTAATTACTAATCTCACACTATAGTAAAGGAAGCCATGTTTCTATGATATCTTCAGTTACTGTAGAAGGAGTCAGTAAATCTGAATAAGGTTAAGGTGAAATCCAATAGAGCCCAGATCTTGGTTATGTGTTTATTTTTCTTAAAATGGCAGCTCAGTGTAATTTCAATAGTGATCAAGAAATCCTTCCCCTACATGTTTATTTACTAGAATTAATACCACTCTCTTTCCACTTTTATGCTTACTTGGAGCTTAGCAGTGGTGGAAATCAGAACAAATACAAAATTTTTTGAGATATGTTTTGGCCCTTTTTCTGTGACAAAGCTCATTTTCTTATAAATAATTTCAGTAAACCTCTATAGCAATACTGTGGTGGGATTTCCATGAGCATTTTAGAGCTCATAACCTCTTTAGGTTTAGTTGAGGATCTTGTAAGATTTGGTCTTAAAGAGATTTCTCTTCAATATTTCAAATTTTTTCACCTAAGCATTATGTCAATTCTACATTTTTAATATTGCCTCTTAGAATATTACTACTTGGTAAAACATAATTTGAGAAGTGGCATGACAATTCATATAGTCATGTATGACTTGCTTTCTTATTTTTTTCCCAGAGAAAGAGAGAGAAAAGACTGAATTTTAGGGAATCCAAATTAATTTATTCTGAAACTGAAGTATGAGATTGAATGCTTCTTTGAAAATCAGAAAAGATAATTAGGATTTGCAAAATGGATCCTCCCTTTCTAACAGATAGCAGAAAATATAATTTCCAGTACTGTTATAAATGATTCAGCAAAACAAGACTAGTTTTAGATCTAAGGAGCTCAAAAAATGATAAACAAAAATTAATAAGCAACTGCAAAATTATTCTTAGTAAAATAATGAAGCTGTGCTGTATCTCCTAATGAGAATGAATAACAGATACTTAATTCCCTGAATATATATAGTGAGTTTTCCCTTGTTTTTGTAATGTTAATGGAAATCCACTCATTCTCTGCCTCATTAGAAAGGAGTTGTTATGCTTTCAAAATGTAAGTTTTTCATATTTTCTGAAATAGAGCTGAACATCAGTAATTGGAAAATTATATCTATAAAGGCTTTTGTCTCACTTCAGAAGATTCCACTGAGTGCCTCTAGTACTGATAGTGGCAAGATTTTTCTTCTGAATTATTGTCTCATAATATTTCTAATAGTGGAACAATGACTGCATTCATCTGAGCTGTATGCTTATTGCCTTTGTCATCTTTTTGTCACTGTGATGAAACTACCTGACAATAACACTTCATGGAGGAAAGGTTTACCTTGGCTCATGGTTTCAGAGGTGCCACTCCTTGATTGGCCAGCTTCATTGCTCTGGCCCCAAGATGAGGGAAGACATCATGGCTGAAGAACATGGAAAGGAAAGCTACTGCCTTTATGGGTGAGGGGTTAGGCACAAGAAACAGCCTTCCACGGCATGTCCCTGATGACCTATTTCCTCCAACTAGATTCCAACTCCTACACCTTTTATCACCTCCCAATAGTGCATTCCAATTAGTAATCCAGCAAGTGGATTAATCCACAGATGAGGTTAGAAGCCTCATGACCTAATCAGTTTCCAGAAGCCCCTAGTCAATACGTTGCTGCATTGGTGATCAAGCCTTCAACACTTGAGCTTTGAAAAGACAGTACACGTCTAAATCAAGCATTTATTTACCTTTGTCATTTTCTATTTTAGGAATCTGGCTGTGGTATGTAAAATACAGTTAAAACTGTCGTCTTTCAGTTTCCCTTAGTATGTGGATAGGTATTGTGTGAGAGAAGCAAGCCAGAAAGATTGACAAGTTCAATATAGTGGGAAAGCCTTGGGTTTGGACCCTGATAGTACTGGAGTTTGTTGCTGACATCATCTCTGACCTTGGGCAAGTAGTTTTATTTCACTGAGTCTTTGTTTCTTCACTTGTAAAATAAATACATTGATAATATTTACATTGCAAGTTTCTCATTAATAGTAGAGATAATTAATGCATCTACTATGGTGCCTGGTAATTAATGCATACTCAGTAAGTGCTGGCTGGTAGGAGTGGCCAAGATCTGAGTCATTTGTAGTAGTTATCATTAATATTCAGGTAGTATTATTTTCCTGTGGGTAAGTCATCAGTCATATATTCATGAATTATTTTCTTTTTAATTTCAGAGTCTTCTAAATCCAGTGCTTAGATGTGTGGGGGAGATAGCTCAGATGAGTGTTTTAGATGAGGTATGATGTGAGGAATGGCATATGGCATTGAGGCTTTGATCAGGGAGACAGCAAGCAACTGTGGATTCTAGAATTCTGGAGGACACATATCCTGTCTAAGTGTGGCAGGTGTTACTAGCTTTCAACTATTTTTTAACCCCTTTACAACACAGAAGTCTTGGTGTTAACCACTCCTTTAATTACTTTTTTTTCCTCAGAGAATCTAAAACTCTAAAAATGAAAAATATTCCCTTTAAATGTTTACAACAGATTGAAAAGTGTTGTGCACGCCGAGTGTGAGGTTGGGACACAGCATCCCTACAGAACATGTTCAGCCTGTGGATGCCAGTTTGAAATCTTTCATATGTCTAGCAAAGTTCAATACATCTGTTAACTTACATAACATCCACCATTTGCTACCTGGGTATCAAATTTGTTTGCATATAAACATATTTAAGCCTCTTAATTACCCTAGAAGATAGGTACTGATAATGACTATTATTTAATCAAATCCTCTTTAAAGAGAAAGAAATTGAGGAAAAGGGAAATGAAATACCATTCCCATAGATCTCAGAGTTAGCAGCAGAACTGAGATTTGAACCCTGTAACCTGGCTAGAAAGTGTTTGCATTTAACCCTAGGGTAAACAGATTCAAGTAATAATTCCTCTTATTTATAGAAATCTTTTTTGTTTCTTTTTAAAATTTTTTTGGGAATCACTTTTAAAATGAGGTCTCATGAAAATTCTGTGTAAGACTTAAATGTTATTGTAAGGCACAAATCATTTAATAGCATTTATTGAATATGTTCAAGATGCTTGTCTTAAACAAGCAGTGATAAAGGTAAAGATATCTAAGTCAAGAGCTTTGTTTTTCAAGAGAAAATGCGTGACCACAGAAACTTCACAACATGTGATGGAGCTCCATAGAATGTCTCTAAGGTTTCTGGTCTTGGAGGGGGAGTGTTAATTAGCATGTTAATGGATGTCTTCACAAATGTGATGGCATTTAAGCTTAATTCTAAAAATATTTCAGATTTCAACAGAGATGAAGGCACTAAGGATCATTAGAAGCAGAAACGTTGTGGTGGGAGAGAGAACACTTTAGCAGATAGAAGGAAAGAAGGAAATTTAAAGGATAGTTTAGTTATTCTGTAATTAGGGTTTGTAGAGGACAGAGAAAGAAGAAGATGGAAAGATATCTGATGGCTATGAGTGTCTATTAATGTGTTCTCTGATATTCCCTATTGTTAACTATATGAAATCCCTAACTCTGTGTGCATACATGCATGTGTGTGCTCACACACACTCACACACACTCATACACAAAAACTTTTACTCTCATAAAAACAGTAACACCAAACAAACATCAAGTTTCCAGAAGGGCCCAAATATTTCAAACAACTCAGAAAGATAGGTTTTTGGAATGATTTACTCTTGGTGCCCCCATAACAGAATTGTGAACAATCAAAGAGAGAACCATAAAATGCTCTTTCCTTGTTTCATTTATAATATAAAAGTCGTAGGAGATAGAGATATTTCAGACTCTAGAAAGGAAGATAAATTTTAGTAGAAGGGGAAGAGATTATGGATGACCATGAGTGTGAGTGGAAAATTACTAGACTACTACCTAGATTGAATTATAATTCTTGCTTCTCTACAGGAGGAACACAAGGTCTTTGTGATCTATAGCAAGCACAATACTGTTTAGTTATTAAAATGATTTCAAACTTACAAATGGTAGCTTTTGAAATCAAATAGTCATGCTCAATGATTACCACTAAGTTGATGGAAGTTATTATTTTCCTTACTTTAAAAATATTTATTGCTATCTTAAATATATTCATGCAGTCTCAAGATGAACTAGCATAAAGCTGTTTGGACACAATGTGCAGTTGCCTAACAGAAATAAACCAGTACTGAGGTGAGGTTCTCCTTAGTGCTGACTCTTCAGGCTCCTGACTAATTCATCTCTTCAAGTAAATATGTTTTATGTATATAGGTTGTTTAGCACAGAGCAGGGCATGGAAAACTGCTTCATTCATTTACCTAAGATAGCAATATTACATGTTATCATTTCTATCAGCAGCAGCAGATCTCTTCTCAAGCTGCATTGGAAACCCATATCCTCAATTTATCCTGGCCATTAACCTCTCCTGAGATGGTGCTGGATTCATGAAGTCTGACAAGGCAGAGTTTGGACAATAACCCATGGAAGGCCATTGAATTTCATCACCAATCACTGCAAATCTATTTATGTGCTGCCAAAGCCTTTAATTTACCATGTTAAATCACAATTGTAAAAATTGTCAAACCAAATTTACCCCATCAACTGCAAGGCATTAAAAGACAAATTACATTTTTAAAGCACACATTTATTATTCTTTCTTAATTCTTTTTTTTCCCACCCCATTTTCCCCCAGGGGGTGGAAAGAGTGGGTTCAAAAGAGGCCTGTCATTGTAGTTATTTTAATCTTTATTCTATCTCATCTCTTCCTAGACTCATTTAATCTACTTGACTTTTAAGTCATGATTATATCCTCCAGATACCAATTCATGACATCCTTCCAAAGAATTGTTCATTAAAATCTAATTTTTACCTTCTAATGCTGGCTTTTTTAGCTAATGAAATCCACAGTAATTATAAATATCCATCTTACAAAACCTCAGAATTATTGGCATTTATATATAAAGTCAAACAGTGAGAGAATGATATTAGCATTGAAGTTAGCTCTTTTCCTTTTCATTTCAATGAAGTGAAGTGAGTATATATGTATAGTTATGTATATTTAAGTAAAAGAATCTTGTTTAGCTTCTTTCAATATTTTTACACTGTCATTAGAACTCTTTTGATTGGTACCCAAGGGATGCCACATCTAATTTAAACTTCATGGCAGAAAAGACATCAGGAAACTTCAGATTCATTATTTAGGGCAATGATCTGAAAAGACTGAGGAAAATTTTCTGTGATATTGGGCTTTGATCTACCCAAGGTGCCCTGTACTTCTAGATCCCCTTTAATTTTTTCTGAAATATCAGTTGAAGTTTTATCAAAAGGACAAATCATTTATGAAAAGTTGGAACGCTTCCCTGGCTCATGAGTTTTAGCCATGCCTAAGCAAAACAATGCACTAAATTCCCTGGTTCTAAGAAAGTGAGAGCAAGAGGGGCCTCACAGCAAGACAGGGAAGAACTGATCAGCATGCAGCCTGCACAGTCAGAGAATAAAGATCAGATCACAGATATAGAAGGCCCATTAAATATGAATTTCACTGACACTCACTCTTGGAGGGAAGGATGGACATATTGTGTGCAGTGGAAAGAGCAGCTTAACCAAGGATAAAGTGTTGAAAAGCAGTGAAGCTGTGACTCTAATCCAGGTCTGTTTGATGCCAAATTCAGTTAACGTGTACGAGTCTTCATTTCGTTATCTGCACAACAAGAATAATAATGCCTACCTTGATAGGACTCATCCAAAGATTAGATGAGACATTACCCACGGTTTATTGAATGCTTTCTATATGCAGTTTACTATTTTCATTTAATACCAAGTGTGCCCTCAGGACTGGAATAGAAAATTAGATTGTGTTCTTTGGTGATTGAATACCACCGATAGCCTACCAGAACAAAGCAGTAAATGAAGCCCATTGTTCCCGCTCAGATGGCCTTCAGTTTCTTTCCCTTAGTCTAGTGTGACAGCCTCATGCAAATGTGTACTTCGTGTATCTTCCTTAGAGAAAATTGAACTGGAGACACAAATCTCTGAGCCCTTGAAACAAAGTTCTGTTTGGGGAGGGAAGTTGAGCTGATGTAAACATCAGTGGATTATAAGCAGTAAATTCAATAAAAATATGCTTTATTCTCCTAGCATAAAAGGCAAAAGTCTTATCCACATTAATGTATTACCTCTTATTTTCACACCAAAGAATGTAACATTTCTTGGCTTAACCTATCACTTTCTACTAAAACTTTAATGAAGGTTTACATTGGCTGACTGCTTCAACTCTTACATCAAGAAGCCTAGGGTCATTACAGATTGAATAAGTCCTTGAAATAATAATTTGAATAATTATTACTTTATATTTAAGCATTAATAGAAAGCAAGAGTTTTTTTTAGGGATTTTTATTTATTAGGTTACACTGATTCATTAATTCAGAATCCATGATTTTAAGACCCATAGATTTTTTTTTCTTTCTTTTCTTTTTTTGTTTTTTTGGTACTGGGGATTGAACTCAGGGGCACTTGACTACTGAGCCATACTCCAGAAGTATTTTGTATATTATTTAGAGACAGGGTGTCTCTGAGTTGTTCAGTGCCTCACCTTTTCTGAGACAGGCTTTGAACTAGTGATCCTTCTGCCTCAGCCTCAGGAACTGCTGGGATTATAGGTGTGTGCCACCATATTCAGTGAGACCCATAGATTTTTAAGGTTTTAGTATTTGGGGTTCACAGAAAGCAATAATTTTATTTATTAATTTAGTATATATTAGGTATTAATTATTGTGCAGCCAGAAATTTATGGGATAAAAACAATATGGAAATAAATTGTTCTTTTTGTTGTTGTTGTTGTTCTCCAATTTGTTAGAGATATTCATTAGATGTGATTAATAAGTAAAACTAAGCTGCTGGAGGACAGAGCAAATACAGATGTAAGAAATATAATGCATTATTAAAAGCCATACTTACCACTTAATAAATGATAGCCATGTGCATTTATTACACAAAAAAACTCATATATTATCTTCACCACAGTTTAACAAGGAAGATACAGTTAATGCTTTTTTTCCTACAAGAAAAAAAAAACAGAAATCATGAGTGATTATGTGTCTTGTCAAGGCCACTGGCCAAGTTAGAGGCAGAAGTAACACTGGGACCAGTCTGAGTGTTACAGAAAAGTGATCTGTCCACTTTTCTAGACTATCTCCTTCACATAGATAAAGTCAATCCCAAAACAAGGGGTCACAATATGGTGTGAAATTAGCCAGGAGGGGGTGTCTATTCTCTCTTTATATCCATGTGTCTGTCTAGATTGCAAGTTCTAATGATGCTGTGATATTTGAAAGATAAGTTCTTTAATAATTTGCTTATACTGATGCTGCAATGCATTTTTTCATAAATATTAAACTCCCTGGAGGACCAAGCACAGTGTTGCATGTCTGGAATACCAACGACTCAGGAGATTGAGGCAGGAGGATTGCAAGTTCCAGACCAGCCTCAGTAACTTAGAATCTAAGCAACTCCACAAGTCTCTATCTCAAAGGGAAAAATTTAAAAAAAAGGACTATGAATATGTGACTCAGTGGTGGAGTACCTCTGGGTTTAACCTTAGTATGAATACATAAATAAATAAAACGCATGAGTAAATCCCATGGAGTTCTATGGATTAGGAATATGAATTTGTTGATTGTATAAAGTGACAATACATCACTAGTTTAGTTGGGATACTGGTAAGGCCAAGAAGCTATTGAAATTACGTGGCTTAATTGTTCATTTTTATAACAGGAGAACTGAAATCCAACAGTATTTTCAGTTCTGCACAGACATTTAGGATGGGGCTGAAAAAGTTCAAAGGTCTTAAGAGACAAATGATACTTAACATGTTAGAGATTTTAGTGTGTCTACTCCCTCAATCCATCCCCGTCCCCTTCTCCATTTTTACTCTGAAACTCTATTCTAGTGTGTTTATGCTGCTAAACAAACAACCCAAAACAAAATCAACTGTGGACTTACAGTCCACTCAGTAGTGAAAAAGCCCTGAGTGCTGAGTCAAAAGATTTGGTTGCAGTCAGGGATCTGTCAACTAATAGCCTTGTGACATTGTGCAATCAACTTAAATTTTCTAGAATAATCATATAATAGATACTGTTGGTTGTCTAAAGTCACTTTCCTTCTCTTTTACCAGCTGACAAAAGACTCCTTAGCTTTAGGTACAAAGCTAGGCATATGCTGGGAATGTTAAGGTCCTATTCCCAAATTTCCAAATAATTCTCTGGGTCCTTTGAAAGTGAAGATAAAAGCTTTCTTTTCCAGCCAGGGCTGAAAGTACAGAGAACCAAGCATTCTCAGAAAAACAATCTTGCATTAGTCCCATAGAGCAAGGATATTATGGTCAGGGGGCAATTAGGTGGGGGTGGAGGTGTTAGCTTCTATGTGAGTGGGCTTAAATGTGTGTTTGTTGGGGGGGGAATTTCACATGGGGTGAGGTATCTGAACAAAATTGGGTAAATATGGGCTCATTTTCAAATCAGCCCATAACAGGAGGTAGGTAATCTCCAGCTTGAATTCCAGAGGACTAACTGCTTTTAATAAGGACTGTCAGGATGATCACACTCTTCATTCTCTGTCATGGCTTCAGGGGAGCACATGTAACCTAAAAACAAAAAAGAGGAAGATGTGGGCTCTGATATTAGTTAAGTGTGTCTGAAAGGATCCCTGTTTTGAGATTTAATTCCATTTATGAGGGAATAAGAGGTTAGGAACTTAATCCAACTATGGTATGTGGAGAGGGGGCCTTTGGGATGTGATTGGGATTAGAGTGAGTCAATAGATTGGAGCCTTCATGATTACAACATCCATGCTCCCTGTCTCTTTTCATGTCTCTTTTCCTTGCTTATTGCCCTTGGACTCAATTAGCAAGGATGTCATTGCTACATGTGGTTCCTTGACCTTAGACATTCAGAACTCTGAGTAAAAATGAACTTAAAACAACAGAACAATTTACCCATCTGTGGCACTGTATTAAAAACAACAGAAAATTGACTAATTAATGACTGAAGGACTTTTGGCGAATATTTTGAACCCAATGAAAAGAGAAAGTGTAAGGAAGAAAATGACTACCATCATTCATTCTTACCTTTTCTGTACTGGAGGCTACCCTGTGGTCCAACAAAAATTGTTCTAGCAACTTTGAGAATATGAATAGAGATATTAACAAATCTACATGTTAGTGTAGACGGAAAAAACTATGATGGTTTTTCTTTCCCAACTTTAAACTACCTTACTTTATTGTTCTTCATAAAACTTATATATGCATATATATCTGTGTACATATATATACACATATATACTTACATTTATATATGAGCATATAGAGAGATATTTTTATATCTATTTTTTAATGTTTCTCTTATCTTCAAATCCAAACACAAATGTAATAAAATTTGAAGAGATTAATGACTTTTGTGTTCCATGCTAAATCCCCAGTGGGACAAATGAATTTAATTACTATATAGATCTCTAGATTTCTTATAAAGTGAAATGGATAAGCCTGTATTATTTAAATGGATTTTACCCCATGTTGCTATGTATTGACAAAATATTGCAATTTATATAATGTACAACACAACATACTCTAAATCTATAAAACTTTTTTTAAAATGGTACCTTGTTTATTTGATGCCACTTGGACAATTAGTGAGATTGAGTATCTTTCTATTCTTGTACTTTCTACTTGTATCTACCTTATGTGAAGGATCTGCTGATTCCTTCTGCAAGTCAAGGTTTTATTTTTAGGAAGACAAGAAGAAGGACTGGGCATGTAGCTCAGTGGTAGAGTTGCTGCCTAGCATGTGCAAGTATGTGAGGCCCTGGGACTGATCACCACCACAAAAAAAAAAGACTTAAAAAATGATTTCCAAACTTATTGCATAATTTTCTTTTTTTCCATAGAATTCTAGACATCCACAGGAGAATCAACTAATAAGAATTATTATGCTAGGCACAATTAAAAGAACATATAAATGCTACAATGAGACATTATTGTTCTCAAAATGCTTATACTCAAGCTTAAAAGCAATCTGAATACATGCACAGAATCAGAAAACAATAACAACAATAAATATGCAATGTATTCTCAATTATGTGAGAAAGCAATAAGAGCTACTCCTGTAGCAATCTATATTCATTCAGCTTTGTGCTTAATTTTCCTTATTAAATTAAAATATTTTTATTTACACGTTTATTTTTGCCTCTTGCATATAAGAATTTTAAATTCTTCACTCATGCAGCCAAATATTTGCATTTCTGGCTGCTGGTAACTGCATCTCAGCACAGTGTAAGTTAACAGCGAAAGAACAAGTGATCAATGACATATCAATAGTTTGAAAAGATTCCCAGAAAACTTGGTCTTAGGAATTGAAGATGGAGATTTAAAAAGGCAGAGTGGGGCTGGAGCTATGGCTCAGAAGTAGCGCACTTGCCTAGCATGTGTAGGGCACTGGGTTTGATTCTCAGCACCACATATAAATAAATAAAGATCTATCAACAACTTAAATATATATATATTTTTAAAAAGGCAGATGGGAATGAGGAATGTTACAGCATGGAGAAATTGATGATGTAATTCACGAGCTGGGAATGACTATTGAGAGTTCATTGATCAGGAAGGCAAGAGAACTTGACAAGGAAAGGATGTAGGTATAGAACAGAGAATGAAAAGGAAAGAGGTTCAGTAGGCAGAGATCACAGGAGTCCTGGAAATTCAGGATAAAAAATTGAAATCCACAGATATTGCAAAATGGATAAAGAGCTTTGGAAAGAGGTGTGACCATGGAGACAATGACTGAGCATGTGGATTGACCAGAAAAGGACAGAGTGAGCAGAAAGACCATTTGGACAGATCCTGTGTGACTGGCGTCAGCAACAGAGCAGTAACATAATGGCTTCCAGTAATCTGACTTTATCATCTAAGGACCACCCTACAAAGGTTAGGTGTCTGACAAAAGTAGATATATGCAACTCTATTGAGCTTTCAAAACTGAGGGAATCATTCATTCATTTATTCAATAGGCGTTTCTTGAATATCATGTGCCAGGTGTACGGAATTTATTGGGATTTGAATGTTTGGAAATTGATTAGGGATTTAAAATTGAACCACTGTCTCAAAATGTTTAGCTCAAATCTCTAATTTTACCTCTAAATTTTTGAATAAAACACACTTCTTTTTGTAATTTCTTGGAATTGATTATGCCTTTAATACTATGGCACCAAGCTTTACTTGGTTGTATTATATTCTGATGGTTTACTATCTTGGGTTCTATTAGAGACCTGACTGCTGGTTAAATCAATAGTAAATAGAGCTGATGTCATTCCAGAATATTTAATTTTCTGATAGAATTATAAAATTTCAGATGTAGTAATTCATTAAGTACTGCAAAAATAGGGCTGGAGAGAGGAGATTAAAGTATGCATCATTTTACTCCTGCAGTTGAAGATGAAAAATTCTATCCCAAAGGTCATTATTAATCACTGTGTTGATTTCTTCTAGGGAAGGTAGACTGCTGTAGTATCTATTAAAATAATTCCATGAAAGAATATGTAAGCCAAGAGCCACTAACAATCTAGTAGAAGAACAAATACCTGAGGCTTCCCTGGATGACTCTGTGCTTTCAGAGATGTTGCTGCTTGGATTTGCAATGGCAGGAAATGGCAGGAAGGGCTGATTTCTAGTAACTAGAGGGAAATGGCTTTGTTAGGGAAGAAGTCATAAGACAGGGTAGCTATAGTTTGTTGGGGAGATCATATGGAATAAACAAGACTATCCT